>NC_066628.1:8061965-8112356 GCF_025201925.1 Gopherus flavomarginatus | reverse complement strand
AGCGGGTGGGGATTTTCCTGGACTATGAGGCGGGCGAGGTCTCGTTTTACAATGTGACTGACAGGTCCCATCTCTTCTCTTTCACTGGCACCTTCTCCGGGAAGCTCCGTCCTTATTTCTATCCTGGTCACAACACTGGGGGTACAAACGCGGCTCCTCTGATAATCTGCCCGGTCCCAGCTCAGGCCGGAGGGAATCTCTGTCCCTGACAGTGACCCCGCGGCACAGACTGGCCTCTCCCAGCCCTCCTGCTCTTCCCACCCCCATTGGTGGGGGCCAGTTCCTGCAGCAACTGGACTTTCTGTGCCCACCGGACGCTGCCAGTTTCCCTTTTCAACTGGAGGTTCCGGTCAAAAACTGGACACCTGGCAACCCCCAGCCCCCACCTTCCCGTCCCCGGCCCCAGGGGTAGCAGGGGGGGTGATGGGGTCATTCACTCCAGTCAGAATTTTCTAACCCTGTGAAAAATCATTGTAAGATATGAAAGAAAAAAGATTATTTTAATTTAGAAAATATTATTGTAACAAGGTGTAAATACAAGAATATTATAATTTACATTTCAACAGTATTTCAAAAAACAAGCAGATAAATATATTTGTAGAAATGGAATTATTGACTTTTTTTATTCTTTCCTCAAATCCATAGTGAAGTTTAACTTCTCTAAATAACGTCATTTGTATTTCAATTGTGGAATTTCAAGAAATCTAAAATATTTATCTTAACAAAATAAACATTAAATTGTCAGACTGGGTTGTTCAGTTACAATGTACATGTGTCATAAAGATCACAACTACACACATGTGCAGCTGGTCTCTCTCTCTCTCTCCTTCTCTCCCACTCTTTATTGTCTTGACTGGTTCTCTCTGGATGGCAGGACACATACACCCACCTCCTGCACTACACCTTTGAAAATTAATAGTTGAAAAAATGATAGAATTAATTAAGTAATATATTTCAGTTAACTCACACAAGATTATATAATAATCCTTGAACTTCTGTCAGCATTAATTCATGTGATTTTTAATTTTCTAGCTACATCTAATTGGTAATCCAGATATGACCCTTCCTTTCTTTTTCTTACATCAGTTAACAAAACACGGTCCGCAACCTCAAATGCTCTCTTCCTATTGAGAGAAATCTCTTATATAATCTCCAGTTTTTAATTTATTTTTCTTTAGACATATTATTTGCAGACAATGTACTGTCAGTGTCCACTGTTGATTTCAGTGTACTGCCAGGCTTTTCATGTTCTTGGTTATAAGGACACAACAAATGTAGTTTGATACAGAAATAGAGAAGTTTCTCCAGGAAATTCATCACAATTCCTCTGGGTTCTGTCCACCACTTTCTCTAAAGCTCTGTAAAAATAGTGACTGATTGATCTAATTCCTTGACATTAGCTGTTGAACCTAATTTCTTGAAGATCTAGCTGAGCAGAGTCTGAGAGGAGGCACATCACATGGCATTGCTAGGACTCCTTTTTGTTTTAAACTTGATGTGTTATGAACATTTTCAATGTAATAATTCAGTTTTGAAGATATATTCATAATATGCCATCCAAGGCAGAGTGCCCTAAACATACCTTGATTATTTGAAAATAAATACCCTAAAATTATCTTTTAATGGAGTCATTTGTGCTTTTGATACAGTCTACTGGTGTCTAGGTGGCATGGGCTCCTGAAGCTTTGTGTTTTTCCTAATTTTTAACACAGGGAAATTTTAATCTAAAAATAGATCATTTTTCCATAAACTTTCCTTCAGAAATATCTGCGTTCCTTTCCCTAGTTCTCACTGAATTATGTGTAATTACTGTGTTCCCTTATCCAATTTTATTGTGTTATTACATGGGGAAATATGTTGGCAAATAGGTTAATATACAGCATGGTTTTTACTATCTGACAAGACACAATAATGTGTTGTCACTCACAATTTACAGCATGAAGTCTCATGAAGAGATTGCAGGCAATGTTCATTTTTAAATTTCTAACTCTGAATGGGCTCCCCCATCAGTTCCTGCAACCCCTGGCTGGCAGACCTCTCTGTGAATGAAGCAGCCTGCAGTCTGCCAGGGAACTTCCACCAAGCGTCTTTATGACTTTTTATGGTGCATCACAACATAGCAGCAGTTACAAGGAGCCCCTTCCTGCTCCAATTGAGAATTTTATACTGCTGCTTTCTTCTCAGCACTGAGCTGGTGACCTCATCAGGCTCCCTACAGGTGCAAGTGATCCCCTCTGCCCTTCCAAACCCAAACTGCTCAGTCCCTCCTCCTCTAAGTGCACCCGATGCCCTGGGTGTTCTCAGTGACCAGGGTGCTGGCTTCCAAAGGGCTCAGTCTGTAGCTGCTAACAGCCCTGTCACACGGCCATGATTGTGTAATTGACCATATAGTGAAAATGTAAACTGTTACCTCATTATTCAATTCAGAACCTAGATCTGCCAGTGTCTGCTCTGCACAGCCATGTTGTTATATAATTTTACGTGTCTTCTTCTCCACCTCTTGTGCTGTCATAGTTCTAAGTGGAAATTCTTCTACCGCTTTTGAAAAATCATCTGTAGCTGTCAGTACAAACTGGTATCACTTCTGTGGTACTGGATATAGTCCGATTAAATTTGCTCTCAGCAGTTCCCAGGGTTTAACAACCTGTGTGCAAGAACACAGGCTAGAGTTATTATTTGGATCTTTCCTATGACATTTTTATTATAATCCCATCTATAGTAAGCAAAGTAAACGTTATAATGTGGTTTCTATAATAGTTGATGTCTCCACACAGTCAGAATCTAACTTTTGGTATTTTTCAGACATAAATAAATACAGGCCAAACTTCTGCAACTGAAAACTTGCATAAATACACTGTCACTGTGCCAGTACAGCGGGCAATAGAAGTTGTTGCTGCACTGTGTTAAAGCTGATTAGAGGCTTTATTGTGCAGCAATAATAAATACAGATCATGATAAACAATTCGCTTGGCTAATGTTTAAGAACACTTCAGATGTATTTAACATGGGAAAGATGCAAAGTGTTTGATTTAATGGGAAGCCATCCGCTCAGGTCCACTTCATTACAGGGGTTCTAAAGTTAAGTCCAATCCAAGCAGGACATTTGCCTGGCATGAGATCCTGTAGGAACTCCTGCAAAGCATATGACAGAGACAGCAGGGTGACCAGAACCCTCTGTAACTCCCTGGGTTCTCTGCTGTCTTTCCAATGAAACCAGAGAACGTTACCCAGAGCACTCAAAGGTCTCCTTGGGAATCTAAGAGAGACTCAAACCAAGCAGTGGAAACACAAACTTCCTGTTGGAACCAGCACAGGATAATTGAAAGTGCCTCAAATGCCACAGCTCTGGACAGTTTCTTGTCCCTGAAGAAGTCAACCCTATTTTAATCTACAGTCTGTGCACTAAGAATTTCTGACTTACCCAGCAAGGCAGAAATAGAATCCAGGTCTCCTGATTCTTAGTCCAGTGCCATAATCATTAGACCCTTCTGACTCCCCTGGAACATGGTTTCTTTACACCCTCCATGCTGGGCCAAGGGGCAGTCCCTCCGTACGTGTCCCATCTCCCGGCAGAGGTAGCACCAGGCCTCCCCTGTGGAATAATGCACCCGGTAGTGGGCTCCATGTTAGGGGACGAGGAAGAACCCCTCGAGCGCCTCTCCATCACACGCTGCCAGCGGCAGTTGAAATTGCACCTGTCTGCAGAACGAGAGGATGTGACAGAGGGTGGGGTCTTTGCAGCCCAATGGAAGAGGGCTGATAACAGAGATTGATCACCCCAGGGTAGAAAGGGCAGGCAGCACAGCAGCATTGGGCAGGAAAGAAGGGACAGAGGTCAGGACTAACTGGACACCCAGGTCTTCCAATGGCTCCAGGGGGCCGAACACGCCCCCACCATCAGGCCCTTCTCCACCATCTCCTGAGCGGTGGCCTCCAATGCTAGGAAGAAGACAATCCTTGCGTACATTTTGGAGTTCACCTCGATGGCAGTGGGCCCCACTACCCTGGCCAATGCCCGCAAGTAGGTCTCCACTTGGGGTGAGCTGGGCACCAGGAGGCAATGGATGCCGTGCTTCCTGGTCAAGGTGGGGAAGGGGCCCCTGCCGCTATAGATGGTAGCGGAGGTGGTGGTCGGAGGAGATGATGTAGTGGCAGGTGGGGGGATCGCCACCACCTGGGCTTATGTCCTGGGAGTTGAGGGAGGGGCATCTGCAGAGCTGGTAGAAGGAGCAGCGGGGAGGGACGGTGCGGCCCTAGAATGTGTGTATAACACAGGCCCTAGAACATTACCGAGTGCTTCCTCCAGAAAACCTATGACGTGACTGAGCCAGAGCACATCTTCTGGAAAGACATCTACATGCATTAGAGCCAGCCGGTAAGAAAAAATCTTTCTTCTGCGGTGATGTGAAGTTAAAGAACATGGAGAAGAAGAAAACCTCCACTCGGGTTGTTACTGGAGCTGAAGCAGAGAGGACAGGATAAACACAGCTAGGGCCCAGGACTGACTATCAGCAGATCTGCCATTTTCTATTCCTGGCTTTTGGACCATGAGTGAATCTCTTTGCTTCTGTGTGCTTCAGTTTCCACAACTATAACATAAAGCTAATCAAGGTTCTGTTTATTCTCTCTCCTATTTTGCAAGGCGGGAAACTGAGATACATTTGTGGCCTGTCTACTCTACCGGTCTAGAGTGTCTTTGTGCTGATGACTCTCACATGTTGTTTAGAACCTATGGATAACGCAAGCTCCTAAGTTTGTTCTGTGCTTAGCCGCTATGGAACAGCTGGGCTGGGCGGCCTTTTCTCACTGGGCTGTGCGGAGCAGGTTCTGGGCACTAGGGATACGAAGAGGCTCTCAGGGACTAATTCTTGAAAATAAATATCAGTGAACTGCAACGCAATATAAAATCACTGCTGCTAACATTGGTGGGAGATAAAATACTAGCAGAGTGGTAATTAATGCTGAGGACAGGGCAGTGACACAGAGCAATCGGATCCCTTGATAAGCTGGACCCATTCAAAGAAAAGTTTGAAAAGAACCAAATGAAAGGTCCTATCCCTAGCAGCAAAGCATGCAGGCCACACCTACCGCATGGGGACGTGTATCCAGGAAAGCACTAACTGTGAAGAGGATTGAGGGGCCATGCTGGGCAAGCCATTCAACATGAGCACCCAGTGAGATGCTGTGGTGAACAGGGCTAACGCCATCATTAGATGCAGGAAAAGAGCAGTGAGTAGCATAGGGAGGTGACACACCGTCAGTAAGACTGATCCTGGAATACTGTGTCAAAGTTAGAATCAAGACTCACAATTTGTCAGACCACTCTGTTTATTAGCGCAGCGCTTCGCCAATAACATTCAGAATATGTGAGTGGCCATGCAAGGCCAAAACAGTCTTATTTGTACAGATAAAAGAGCGGGAATCAGACAAAGGAACAAAGAAAGCAAAACTGTAAAATTCATCTGGGGCACAGCATGCATATCCTACTTCCTTACTAACTCTTTATGGATCTGAGGCTAATACTTCACCAATTGCCCTTAAATGGTGCAATTGTTCTATGTGAATGTCTGTATTCCTGACACCTGGATTGCAGCATTCCAACAGTTTTTCTTAAAGGTACAGACAGCATTTCTTTAATCCTTTCTATTTTCACAATATAATTCATTCTACTTTCACAATCCCTCCTTTTGGTCAAGTGCACGCCATGACCAACAATTACTGAGTTCCACAAATTAACTGTTCCTTATCTCTTAGTTCATCAGCGATATTTAAAATCATCATATTAGCACTCTGTTTTGGGGCAGTCATCTGGGTGACACAATTCTGTATACAACAGGAGATTAACTGAAAGCATACAAAAATCACCAAGATTCCAAACAGGATAGTTAGGGCTCCCTGAAACAACCAGTTTCCTATGCCAGAGAAATTGAACAGGTTACTTAACCACTTTCATAAAGAACTCAGCTCTTCATGGGGAAGATATGCGATTTGTTCTAAGTGGCTATAGCGATCTATTACCTCATTGGTATTGTATAAACACACAACATTGTTTTCCAGTGAGAGCACAGGTCCCTCCTTTGGCCACCAGCACTATGTCTAATGCTTGACGGTTTTGGAGGGCCACCTGTCCGATCGCCCCTGTTTCTTTGGCCAGGGCTCTTAAACTTTCTCTGGTTTTATTTGCCATTATTTATCTACTTAGGAGCCTTTTTGCCTGGTGTATTGCTCCCCCAAGTGGGGTAAAGGAACTGCCAATAGCCTCTTCCCAGGTGTCATTACTGTTCCATATTGTGTTAAACAGACAAGGTCCTCCAGTGAGGTCTGGGGAATTGAGTGGGATAGCCAGGATAGGAACACCAGCTTGAGAGTGGGCTGGGATGTGGCTGCAGACCCAGCATTTAGAAATATTAAGGGTCTGGGCTATCCACACTTGCTGCTGGATAAAAGAATTGTCATTGTGTGCATCCCAGACCTTAAGATACCAGCAGCCGAGGAACAGGCGCTACCAGAGCTGCATGTTGGAGGCAAGGCCCTTCTGGTTCTGACAACCTCAACTAAGGAAACTGCACTCACAGTTTTATGTCCACCAGGCAGCAGGCGCTCGGCTCACTACTGCTTCTTCTTGGGCCTTGCTTTATGTAGTCATCTGCTTCTGGCAACCCTTACGAGAGCGTAGATTGTAAGGTATTGCAGGCTGTTCCTCTACGTCTTCTTCTGGAGTCAAAAAAATTGACTCTGCATGGTCCTGAGGTGATGATTGGTTCACTGGAGTCTGTGCATTCTTACACTGCGAAGCATGGATCCACTCTGAGATGCCAGACAGTTTAACAGCTGTCCCTTGACTCTGGCTGTAACAATGGCCTTCACACCTTATCTTTTCCTGATGCATACATTCCTCATTCACACAAATAGATTTGAGAATACAAACAGTAGTATTTTATATTGAACAAAAAAAACCATTGCAAATTAAACCTTGCTAAGTTTTACAATTGATAACTAAGGGCTTGTCTACATCAGAAAGTTGCAGCGCTGGTGAGGGAGTTACAGCGCTGCAACTTAGGAGGTGTACACATCTGCAGGGCACCACCAGCGCTACAACTCCCTGTTTGCAGCGCTGGCCGTACTCCCGTTTTGTCTCGGGTGTAGAGGATCCAGCGCTGGTTATCCAGCGCTGGTAATCAAGTATAGACACTTATCAGCGCTTTTCTTGACCTCCGTGGAATAAGCAGGTATCCAGCATACCTGAGGAAGCCTCTGGTAATCAAGCTGGTCTCCTTCCCCGGCTTGCTCTCGCGTTCCCCGAACCCGAGCAAGCAGGTCTCCTTCCCTGAGGTTTGCTGGGTGGTTCCGGGAACGCGAGAGCAAACCGCGGCGAAGCTGGTCTCCTTTCCCGGTTTGCTCTCTCGTTCCCCGAACCCCCGAGCAAGCAGGTCTCCTTCCCTGCGGTTTGCAGGGGGGTTCGGGGAACGCGAGAGCAAACCGCGGCGAAGCTGGTCTCCTTTCCCGGTTTGCTCTCTCGTTCCCCGAAACCCCCGAACAAGCAGGTCTCCTTCCCTGCGGTTTGCAGGGTGGTTCGGGGAACGCGAGAGCAAACCGCGGCAAAGCTGGTCTCCTTTCCCGGTTTGCTCTCTCGTTCCCCGAACCCCCGAACAAGCAGGTCTCCTTCCCTGCGGTTTGCAGGGTGGTTCGGGGAACGCGAGAGCAAACCGCGGCGAAGCTGGTCTCCTTTCCCGGTTTGCTCTCTCGTTCCTCGAACCCCCGAGGAAGCAGGTCTCCTTCCCTGCGGTTTGCAGGGTGGTTCGGGGAACGCGAGAGCAAACCGGGAAAGGAGACCAGCTTCGCCGCGGTTTGCTCTCGCGTTCCCCGAACAAGCAGGTCTCCTTCCCTGTGGTTTGCAGGATGGTTCGGGGAACGCGAGAGCAAACCGCGGCGAAGCTGGTCTCCTTTCCCGGTTTGCTCTCGCGTTCCCCGAACCCCCCTTGAAGCAGCCCAACAGCGCTGCAGTGTGGCCACATCTAACACCACTTGCAGCGCTGGTTGCTGTAAGTGTGGCCACTCTGCAGCGCTGGCCCTATACAGCTGTACTAATACAGCTGTAACAACCAGTGCTGCAAAATTTTAGATGTAGACATGGCCTAAGACAATTTACATTGAGACCCAGGCCTTCAATGTTTCTCTAATTTACTTAACACAGACACAATAGAGAATCCTGTCTCTTACTACCTAAATCTTAAAACAAAGAGTTAGAGAGGGCCCAATTTGTAACGCATATGGGAAAACAGAATCTTATAGTCCCAGGGGGTCATTTCTTTCTGCTATTTAAAAATAGTGACTAGCAGGATGAAATCAAATTATACTTTAATTCTTATGGGATATTATAAAATCCTGCTCCTACATATCCCCCTTTTGACACTAAGATTATTAATCGCCAGTGTCACTTCTTATTTAGTCCACGTAATAGAAAATACTGGGAGGTGATTTGGGCCTGTGGCTTTAGCTTTACATACATTTGTTTTATCCACCAGCACATTTTAAACATTTCAATTAAACACATACAATGTAAAACCAAAAACAATTAGGGTAGTAATATTAGTATGCCAGTAGTTGTGGGAGACCATCCAGAAAATGTTATACCAATGGTAGGCTGTTATGCTTTTACGCAGTGGCAATTTTTAACATGTCCCCATTTGCATGTATAATATGAATAGTTCAGTTTTCCACATTTTTTTTTTTATTTTTTTAGGAACCATGTTACCTTTTTACCTTTTAACAGATGATTGGTAACTGTTTGCCATTCAATGCCAAGATTGATAGAGAACTCAGCTAAATCAGTGCTTACAGTAAGCTGGGGGTATGGCTACATTTGGAATTTCAAAGCGCTGCCTCGGCAGCGCTGCGGGAGCGCTGCCGCGGCAGCGCTTTGAAGTGTGAGTGTAGTCAGAGCGGCAGCGCTGGGAGAGAGCTCTCCCAGCGCTGCATGTAAACCACATCCCTTACGGGTGTAGCGTGCAGCGCTGGGAGCCGCGCTCCCAGCGCTGCTGCCCTGATTACACTAACGCTTTACAGCGCTGTGTCTTGCAGCGCTCAGGGGGGTGTTTTTTCACACCCCAGTTGCAGCGCTGTAAAGTGTGAGTGTAGCCAAGGCCTGAGACTCTTTTGTTGTTGTTGTTGTGGCAAATAGTAAATGTGATTATTGGTAAACACAGTACTTACATTACATTTACATTTGTCTTCTGGTGGGTTGCTAGCACTTTTTAAACACTTTTCCCCAAGAATTAACGCATACACATAGTCCATTATACAGTACTTTGGATTATCTGAAAGACAAAAAGAACAGTTTTCTACCCCTTTTGAGGTGGCATTGATTATTGCTTAAACATTTCATTCTTTTACAAATACCCTTCCTGACTGCAGGCAAAACAGAGGAATTACCCCCATATTTTCTTGTGTTTTTTTTTGTTCTATAGGCAGGCCAGGTTTTAATGGCTTCTACCTTTTAAGGGTTATGCGGAAATTATTCCACTGTTTAGTTATTAAATTCATGAGGTGGTGTACCTCAAGTTTTGCCTCTTATATAGCAGACCAAGTTTGTAATGTTTTCCCTGCTGTGTTAAGCTTTAAGTTTATTCACAGGTAATAGCTGAGAAGCATCATTACCATATTACTTTAAAGGATTTTTCCAAAAATCATACACACTACAAGTTGTTACAGGGCTACTCACTAACATTAAAGTTATTTTAATGTTTAATATTAACAGTAACATTAGCATCAAATCTATTAAATGTATCTTGTTATACCATGCCTTTTATGTAGGCAGTTTGTTTGCTGACCAGGTATGTTCTTTATTTGCAGCTTCGTTTGTGCTGGCAGTTCTCACCTTTCTTTATCAGTTAGGTAATCTGCATCAACACAGGCTAGGCTTTTGGATTCAAAGCCATCAGCAGAGCTCAGAGACTCTGTCTTAACACACAGGGATCTGAAAAAGAAAACACAGCCTATTGCGGCTCTTTTTGGAGCCCTAATAGGATTTTAATTCAGCAGCATGTTTCATTTGCATTTTTTTTTACATCCCTTTCTACAATATACGCTGCACATGTCCTACGGAAAATGCACATTCTTTCTATACTATAACTTTTTAAAAACATTAGCCATATTAATTTTTACATAAGGTATAACTGTTTGTTTTGTTTTTACAGAGTTTTCATGTACTTTTATTAAAGTGACAGTCTGATTACACAGAGTCATTTTAAGGCTCAGTGTTTTTAACATTGCTTCTTTTTGTTTTGTGCACCTCACTTCTGCTGTTGCTTCAGAGGGTCACTGTTAATTTCTTATTCTGTCATTACAGCTCTTATCTGCTATTGTTACCAAAAAAAACCCCCAAACAAACAAAAAGACTCCAGAATCTCTACCTGTTCTCCTGATTCTGACTGCCCTATTGCAACCATGACTTGGTCTTTATTTAAAAACATTTCAATTTTTGTAAAGAATCAAGTTACCCCTTAAGGGTTAAATGCTAAATCCCAAAGCCAAACAACACTAATTACCTGTGTCTTGCAAAAAGGTCTGTCAGTTTTGCAACTTTGAATTAAAGAGTTAAATGAATTTTTAGTGGCATTAAAAACAAAACAAAATCAATTTATCTTACACCTACAAAACAGTAGTTTTACAAACCAGATGTGTTGGTTTAGATTCTTAGAACTTTACATACACAGACAAATAGATACATACACATTTTCTTTTCCTTAACATTTTTTTTACACTGCTTTGTTTTTGCATAGCTGTATATATATAAGGATTATTTACAGGCACTCTTCTGGAAAAGGGCCCATTTTCCCTTCAGAATGGCTGCAAAGAAACCAAGAATTCTCTCTCTTTAACATGGTCCTTTTTAACATTTTCCACAAAGTTTAACTGCTTAATTCTCTCCAGCCTCTATAGAGTTAACTTTTCACTCTCTTTTCTTAAATCACTTGTTTATGTTCCAAAATGACACCTTTATCACCTTAGATTTCACCCTTTTAAGTATTGTTCCAGGGGTTCATGCCTGCACTTACTACTTTTTTTACTCCTGACACTATTCCCTTAGGGCTTTCAACCTGTTTCTTTATCTGTTGCATGCCTGCTTGTCTGGGCCCGATCCTGCTTTTTTCAATGAACCGTTTGTGAGTGATATTGTGGTCATTTCACAATTTTGAAAGAAATGTTCAAGGAAAGGGACCAGGAAGGGTGGGGGCTAGTTGAGGAGCCCCCCCCCCCGCCCCCAGCCTTGCTGAATTGGTAGTGGGACACTATAAAGAATCAGTTTCTGAGGCAGACAACAAAGGGAAACAGAACAAGGGGCTTTTTGTCCTTTTTACAATGAGATGGGAGTATGAAGCGGGTTGGATTGATCCGTGGTTTGGAGAACGGGGTAAAGGGGAGCGCTCGGTCTAGTGGTGGGAGAGGAGGCTTTTAATAAAGCTTTTAACTTATTATTTGAATAATTGAGAGAGGCCAGTTCTGATTTTGTCCACCTGTGATTTGCCTCTTCCCACCACTGCATGAAACAATTAACCTCTCCTTTAGCCAATTTAGTTTTAGGTTGGCCGAGTTTGTCCTTTAAGACGTCCACTCAGTCTTTGTTCCAAGATTTTAACAGTGGCCACTGAGTTTTGGGATCCCCCTGAGTTAGCCTAGACCATTTTCCCAGAAATTTACAGGAGTCTGGACCCTTTTTTACAGGAGTCTGGACCCATCCTAAATACATAAAATGAGCCGGCGTTCATTTAGGGAACTGTCCCGACTTAGAGGTCTGGTTACCAGTACAGGAGGACTTTCACACACCAATCACACAAGAAGGAAATTCAGGTTCGTCAGAGCGATGCCTGCTGCAACACACAAAAGGAGCCCACAGGCTACTGCCTCAATTGCCCTTGCTTTCACACTAAGGGTTTTACCCAAGGTGTGGTGCGGCTGCAATTGTGCAGATTTCACTCACTCAGACCGCGGGGACAGGAACCCCTTGGTCGGCCGATCCCCAGACAGAGACGGCACCCAGACTCAAACACTCCACAAGAGGACAGATAGACACAGAGACAGGACAGTCCTCAGTCCGGACAAAACACAGAAATAATTACCTGACCAGATTCCTGATGTCAGATCCCGGGATCCCTACCAGAACAGAGTGGGAACCAACAGGTTCGATGGCGTAGACCTCACTGTGGCTGTGCGCCTTTCCGCTCTAGTGGGGGACCGCTTGGGCCAAATGCCCAGGTGCCGGCTGCCACGGTCATCCCACAAAAACAGTCAGGAATCACACAGCCCCAGTGAAGACGGTTGCCATCTCGGTGGAACCTCCAAATTGTCAAAGTTAGAATCAAGACTCACAATTTGTCAGACCACTCTGTTTATTAGCGCAGCGCTTCGCCAATAACATTCAGAATATGTGAGTGGCCATGCAAGGCCAAAACAGTCTTATTTATACAGATAAAAGAGCGGGAATCAGACAAAGGAACAAAGAAAGCAAAACTGTAAAATTCACCTGGGGCACAGCATGGATATCCTGCTTCCTTACTAACTCTTTATGGATCTGAGGCTAATACTTCACCAATTGCCCTTAAATGGTGCAATTGTTCTATGTGAATGTCTGTATTCCTGACACCTGGATTGCAGCATTCCAACAGTTTTTCTTAAAGGTACAGACAGCATTTCTTTAATCCTTTCTATTTTCACAATATAATTCATTCTACTTTCACAACTGCATCCAGTTTTGGCGTCCACCTTTGAAAAAGATTTTGAACTATTGGAGATGGGGCAGCAAAAAGCAATGAGGGCTGGAGAAAAATGCCTGCTAGTGAGCTATTGAAAGAGCTCAGCCCGTTTAGATTATCAAAAAGATCGGGAGGTGATGTCATTGAAGTGTTGAAGTGACTTCATGGAGAGAAAATATCGGTATTTAAAGGGCTCATTAATCTAGCAGAGAAAAGCATAACAAGACCCAGCAGCTGGAAACTCAAAGAGACCAATTCATATTAGAAATAGGGCACAAATATTCAACAGTGAGGATGAATCACAAAGGAACAAACTAGAAAGGGAACTGGTGGGAATTGCCCATTTCTTGATGTCTTCTAATGAAGACTAGGTGCCTTTCTGGAACGTGTTCAGTCAAAAACTAGCTACTATGCTATACAGAAAGCATGTGATATGCAAGGTGTCAGATTACATGCTCTAATTGTCTCTTCTGTCCATAAAGTCAGCTAATTTATGAACAACTGAGCGTAGCACGGGGAAGAGCATCTCATGTTCTACTGTGTAGTCGGTGTCATCCCCACAATGAAGAGTCATTGAGTGGGGTGATCCAGGGGAAGCAGCTCAAACATCCAGTGTGGCTGGACAGGGGCAGGACATCAGCGCTGCAGGGGAGGGGTGGGTGTGGCAGTGACATCACGAGGGCCTTTGGCCGGACCTCAGCCTATTGGACACAGGTGGTGGGGAGGCGATGATCTCACAGAGAGATCTTGACATCAGCCAGGCAGGACACGGCTGCAGGACAGAGGCAACCTTAGAGATCCCTGTGGCTTTGCTGCAGCATGTCTGCTTCTCGAGGTCTCTCCTTAGAACTGAGAGAGAATTCACTTTCACGTACGTGAGCGCAAGGAGGACCCTCTTTGGAGTTTTCTCCTTTTCTTGTATTGATTTTGCTAGAAAACAGACATCTCTGTATAGAAGGTAAGAGCCTCCAGGAGGTTTGGAACCTGTTCAGTCTGATCCATCAGGTGCCGCCTGAATTCTAGGAACGGAAAACACTAGATTGAGGGGGCAGCATTGTATTCCCAACATAGGACTTGTTCCTTAGAATCACTGGAGACACTGGGATTTCTCCATTTTTCCCCCCTTTTTCCTCTGTCCCTCCTACCTTTCTCTTCTTGCTTCCTTTGTCCTTTTCCTCTGCTCTCCTCCCACTGCCAGGAGCTCTGTGTGTGCAGTGGCCGGGAGATGGGGAGGAGGGGGTTGTGGGAGGCCCTCACAGAGAGGTGAGACTGGAATAGTGCTCAGAGTGTGATCCCCTTGGTGGTGACCTGCGCCATTCTTTGGGCTATTTGATGAGAACCCTTAGCCTCCCACTCCTCAAAGTCTCAACCTTGATTGGCTGAGGAGGGAGCTATTGACAGGGAGGAAACTCTGGTCTTTGTTGTTCTCTTTTATGACCAAGCAAATAAGTCACAACCAGTGATATGTTTGACAGATGTTGATGCTGCTGTCCAGTCATTGTCTCGGAGCAGTTCATGATCCTCTCTGACATTCCAATTCTTCTAAAATACTTGCTGAACAATTTCTATAAACAATTGTACGTCTGTAGCTCATTTGAAAGCAACTCTGCTACTGACTGGCTGCATCAGCTAAGACAAGTTACTGCTCCTTTCTCAGCCTTAGTTTCTCCTTCTGTCAAGTACAAATGACAATCCTCTCCCACCTACCTCGCGATGGGTGGATGATGGGGATCCATTGAAGAGTGTCACTAGTAGCAGTGCAGAATAGCAGGTGTCCCATCACATTGAGCCATATCAGATGATGACATAATATTCTATTTGATTGGTATTTTATTCTTTTGAAATTCTTAAGAGCAGCAACTACTTAGCTCAGACTGAAGCATCTCATCTAACTTTCTAGATCACAGAGTCTCCTCTTTGTGTACGACGAGACAGTTTAATGCACTGTGACAAACAGGAGATGCTCTTGTTTTGCAAAGAAATATTTGTTTGCAAAGAATTTTCATCCTACTTGTTATAATTTCAGGAAGCAAAGTGGTTTAGCCTGAATGGATTTTCTGACAGAAAACAATTTCCGTGAATATTTTCACCCCTTATTTCCTGGGCTCTATCCCTGCCAAAGTCATGCCTGTTGGCTTCTCTTTCTGGCTCTGTCACTGCTTTGCTGTGTGACTCCTTGGGTAGGTGCAATGGGAATAGGGTCAATTCTCTAACTCCAGGCAGCAGAGAGCCTGGGTGAGGAGAACACTCAAGCTGTCTGCGAAGGAGAAAGGGACGTTTCCAGGTGGTGAATGTCAAGAATTCTAAACTTTTCTCAAATGGCTGGTGGAGAGAACCAAGAAAGAGTTGGGGCCAAACTTTAACCATTGTCTTTTTTAAAGCACATTTGGGGTTGTGAGTCCCAGAGAGCCCTAGAGAGGGGGAGCAACTTGCCCAAAGTTCCACAGATCAATAGGCAGCAATGGAAGCAGGAGTGACACTCCCTCTCATTAGGGTCTGGCTGCAATTGCCAGCTGTGGGAGGGAGTGTTCAGTAGTGGTTAGTGAAGGGGTCCATCCATGGCTCTGACACTCGGTGTGACCTTGAGCCGGTAGCTGAGGTCCGTTTGCCATCAGTAGGGTTGGGGTCCCATGGCTACAGCCCAGGGGGGTTGGGAGGCTCCAGGAAGGTGTGTAAAGTGCTGGGATGTCAGGATTCTGGAGCTGCTGTCACCTCCGCACTAGGGCAGTGTTCTGCACCCCGCTGCTGCTGGCTGACTTTCTCCATCCTCTATCGATAAGACAGACTCTTGTTTTCACAGCCAGTCAATCGCCCTAGATCATCAACCTACCTGCTGGCTGGGCAGGGTAACTCCTCAGGTCACCACCCTCTCCAGCCTGCCTTGGACTTGGAGAGTGAGGAGGAGGGCGAGGGACATCTGCTGACCCTGAACAGCCACCATCCATCATACCATCAGGTAGAGTTCCTGATCCTGCTTGTGTAGAAGTCGTGGGGGAATTGGACAATATGCAGGTCCCCACGATCCCCCATTGAGGCCTGAGCTCTGGAGCTGGTGTGGTTGGGGCAGGAAGGTCCCTAGCTAACAGGTTCTCTCTCGCTATACCCCACTCCTGGTGGGTACAGGATGAGGGGCAGCAGCTCATGTTCCTGCAGGCCATCTACCCCATGTGTCTTGCTGCACAGGACAGAGGGCAGGACATGCTGGAGCTGTGCTGCTGCAAGGCGGCTGTGGTGGAGAGGATTGTGGTGAGTGAGACACGTCATACGACAGCTGGAGGGAGGAGAGAGACACAGGATTGGCAGGGGTATCGCCAGGCTAATGGGTGGGGGCTGGGTGGTGTTGGAGGGGACAGCAGAGGGCAGGGATTGCTGGGGCTGAAGGCTGGGTAGAAGAGAAGGGAGAAATGGTGAGATTGGGCAGTGGGGGAATTGTGGGGCTGGAGGGCAGCTGAGACTAGGGGACAAGGAATAACATGGACCCAGCTCGGTAGTCGGGATGGTGCTGAATGGGGGCAGTTTTGACAGGGAGGAGGAAAGAAGGGGAGTGGGACTGAGCTGGGCAGGAATCCTGGAAGGGGGACAAGTCTGATGGGCAGGAAGAAATGGGAGGAGCAGGAGGCAGTGGGGGATCCTGCTGGCCATGTGGGGCACTGGCTGTGTGATCTCCTCACTTGGAGGTGTCAGTAGGGCCCGAATCTCTCACGCTGCTTTGTCTCCTTCGCATCTCACAGGAGCTCACTGAGGAGCTTCCTAAAGACTCTCCACCCAGCGCCATCCTCGCCAGCTCCCTGATTGCAGTGGGCAACCGCAGGTACCGAGACAGCCCCTCCACCCCCGCTGGCTCCCCTAAGCCCAGTGCTGCTCAGGCCCAAGGCTGGGAGTCACTGTCACCTCCCAGGAGTGGCTCCTCTGGCAGAGCTGGTGGGGTGGGAAGGTTCACTCTCTCCTGGCTGGGCTCTTCTTTTCACTCCACTAACATTCCAGGGGCCTTGGGGAGGGGCTCACTCCCGGGCTCAGATACAGGAGGGGCAGCAGGCTCCAGGGAACAGGCGCTATTCCTGTCCTGCCACTGTCTGTCTGTGACGCCTTGGCCTTGTCATTCCCTAGCTCAGTGCCTCCGTTTCCATTCTCACCAGCCTGTGCCTATATCCCTGTGGTTTCGTGTCCGTGTTGGTGACAGTCCCACCCCCGTACTGCGCAGTCTAATACCAGCGCCTCTCTCTTGCCAGCACCATGAAATCTGCCCTTGAGCCAGACCTAGAGACCCACCTCTTGAGAGCTGCCCTTTGCTCAGTCTTCACCCTGGGCACGGAGAAGGACACCATCAACACCCAGGTACATCCTCCTCCTCCATCCTCCTCCTCTTCCAGAGTGGTCCTTGGTCCCTGCTCCCTTCATTCCCTGGAGCTCCAGATTTAGGGGTGAGGTTGGCTGAGATGAAACAAGCTGCAGGATTGGATCCTTCCCTCCAGAGGATTACCCCACCCTGGGGGATTTCTTTCTTTCTTTCTTTCTTTCTTTCTTTCTTTCTTTCTTTCTTTCTTTCTTTCTTTCTTATGCCGTGTTTTGTCCAGCACCCAGCTTCCATCCATAGCAACTTGGCTGTTTCCTACTCTTCTGCCTACAAGGCCCTCTGCAGAGACCTGCTAAGTTCACGGATCAAAGATCCAGGTGTCATCAATCCTTGCTAAAATTCCTGCAGTGGGATGTGAATGAGACAGGCCAGGATATGTGTTTGGGAGCCTCACCAGTGCTTCCCAGAGACGCCTCTTCCCATCCTCTGGCAGGTGTAGGCCCAGTTTCCCTAACTCTGAGCCATGCTTTGCAGGCGCTGCACAAAGTCATGCCAGAGCTCCTGGATGCCATGCTGGGGAACCTGCTGGCAGAGTCCCCAGACACAGACAGGCTCCACTCCATCTTGGAGGTGAGCCCCATAAGGAGGGGTGGGAACCAATTTTACCTTAACTCTTTGGGGGACTGGTAAGGAGAGACGGGTAGATCCACTTTCTACTCTGTCCTCATAGCTGGGTCCTCAGTGGGGCGTCCTTGGTTGGGGAGGTCAGTGCAATGCAGGGTCAGGTCCTGCTTTCTTGAGGGACAGAGGAAGGAGCTGGGACTTCAAGCCAGAGCTCTGCCTGGTTCTGTTGAGCACTAATCACAGGGCCCCTGGCTGTCCTGTGGAGTGAGAGTCTGAAAACCCCCCTTCCCCCGCCCTCCCCTCCCCAACACACACACCCCATGAGATTCTGGAGATCATTCTCAGAGAAGAGGCACACGCTCCTTTCTAGAGAAACAGGAGGACCCCAGAGAATCAGTCTTTCTCTATGATATGCTCTGAAATTCCTGGGGGGGTTGTGCTCTCAGTGACTCCCTACATGCCACCAAGGATTTTAGTAGCAGGGAAGGGCGAGGGTTCAGTCTCCTTTCTGGTGAACTGTTCAGGAATCAGGAATTCTGGGAGGATGGGACCAGCCCTGATACCGAACCTTGTCCCAACCTACAGAGACCCTGACAAGTTGTGACCTGCAGGATACAAGCTGTGTCCTGGGGGAAAGTATCCCCTTCTAAAGCTCTGTGACCAATGACTCAGGTATTCCCCCTGTGCATAATGTCTCGGGCCCCTGGGGCTGGGGGGTGGAGCTCTTTGCAAAGCACCACCTGCCCATTGATCCTGACCTGCCTCCTTTCCCCACAGCATGTCAACCTCTGGATCGTGTCCAGAGTGTCCCAGGATAGAGCCAGGGCCATAAGGAGCAGCATGGCACTGCTCAGATACGCAGTCACCCTCCCTGAGTTTGACGTAAGTGATCTCTGACCCCAGCTTCCTGACTCTGGGCGTAGGCAGGCTGGCTCCAACGGGCTGTAGGATCTGCTGCTGCAGGGGCTGTGGGTTGGGAGTGTTCCTCTTGGGGAGGCAGAGTCAGAGCAGGGAACGAGACAGGCGTGAGTCAAGTTCTTCTTGTCCTGGTCAAGTGTTGTCCCTGGGCCTTTGAGGGGACCATGCTGCAGCCCCTGCTTGGCATCCCAAAGCAGCTCCTGGCTCCCTTGGCAGCAGAGCAAATGAAGGGTCTATCTCAGGCTCCTCTCCCCCAGCATCTCCTGCAGAGGGGCTAAGGGGAAGGAGCCTTGTGGCCCAGGGGGGACACGGAGCTGACAGGAAAATGCTGATGGAGTCTCCTCTCCTCTCCCTTCCATTAGATCTCATGTGGCTCAGCAGGCTCTGTTTGTCAGTGACCCAGATAAGGACATCAGCCTGGCAGGCCAGAGAGGGGACTTACCAGCTGTACCAGCTGCTGCTCCAACAGAGGGGTAAGGAACCCGCTGGGACACGGAACCCAACAGGGGACTGAGAGTGACCACAGGTGGATAATGGGACCCCAGACAATTTCTCTCAGCCTGATCCCAGCTGGAGGACAAATCTCTCTCTGCCTCTGTTATTCTCCACTCCACTGTGCAGCCACCAATGGGATTGGAAGGACACAGAAACTGCAATCAGAATGATCAAAGTCTCTCTCTCTCTCTCTTCCAGTGCTGACCATACATGAGGCAGAAGTGCCATGACTGGCAACAGGACAGCAGGCTCCTGGGCTATAAAAACACAGCCAGCGTGGGGGAGGTAAGGACACTGCAGCAGGGCATGACACAGCTCAGGGAGAGAGGCTGGCTGGGGTCCCTGCAGTGGATGCCTCCTGGAGACAGGACAAGAGCCCACTCCTTATTTCCAGCTCAGAGTTCCTCATCCAGCACCCAGGGGGACAGGCTGGTGCTAAAGGTCCCACATTGGAACCTGGCTAGTTGCCGTGATTTGAGTGTCTTACATAGAGCCATTGCTACGTGGCATAAGAAGAATCCCCGGGTGGATGAGTTAATAGAGGATTATGGCTCTGGGTGTCTGTCTGCTCCTTGTCCCCCTGGCTGATCCCCAAGTGTCTGAGAGGAGAGCACTGGGTCAGTAAGTCACTATTGCTTGATCAGACCCTTGTTTAATTCCCTGCACCCTGTAGAAGCAGAGTTCACTGCCAGTCAAGAAGCAGAATGCCCCAACCTGGGAACTGGGCAGGGGACACAGTGAGCTCCAGAGCCAGTATGGACCACATGCGCCCTCCTCATGTCTCCAGACCCAGCCAGGGAATGGTGGAGTATCTGGACCTCAGCCACTGTTCCAAAGAAGCACATTGCCACTGACCCAAGTTGCGGCTACTTGCTGCACAAGTAGAAAATCAAAGACCGCCCTCCACTCCCCCCCATCTCACAAGTGTGAGGAGAACATCCAAACCTTCGAACACACCATAATCCCAGTGGCCCCAGACTGGAGTCAAAGGTGAAATGGGTGATTTCCACAACATCACAGAGGAGGCCTTGGAATGGCTCCTGGATCTACAAGTGCATCTACAGAATGCTGCTCTATAGCCACCACGTGAGAGAGACTGTGTGAGCTTGTCCTGCCTCCCACAAGCTGCATTGCGGCAGCAGAAGAAAAGTTTCCTAGGAGTGTGTGTGATGGGGACCGGTATGTGAGTCTCCTTATCCTTGTCAGGTTGCAGATTGGATTCCCTTTGGAAGAAACCAAGGAGCTGCAGAGGCCTTACCCAGCTACTAGAGAAATCACCAATTTGGGGGGAATAGACCTTTGGTCTGTCAGCTCCAACCCTCCCCCACGCATGCACACTCCTCTAGCCAGTGAGGTGCAGGAAATCTCTCTGCTGGAAGCAATCCAGGGTCCCCTATCATCTCTGTGCGCTGCACAGCAGAGTGGGCCATGTTCACCCACATTAGAGATCCATTTCCAGCCCATCATGGCCCCTGTGATAAATTGCCCTCCAGAAAGAGCCACTTGAGGCTTTGGTCCCTAAGCATCTGCCACCATTTAAGAAAGGGGCTTCCCTGAGCCATGAGACCCTGAAAGTCTCCTGGGGAATGAACTGCCTTGGCTACAGCAGCTCTCTCACCCTCCCTTTGGGGC
Organism: Gopherus flavomarginatus; assembly: GCF_025201925.1. Taxonomy (NCBI): domain Eukaryota; kingdom Metazoa; phylum Chordata; order Testudines; family Testudinidae; genus Gopherus; species Gopherus flavomarginatus. The sequence goes on along the minus strand of NC_066628.1, from coordinate 8,091,641 downwards.
ACCAGACGCTGAGGCCATTCTATCTCCAGGGCTTGGAGGCTGGCTCTGGGCAATCTGCTAAAGCCTCCTGTTCTATTGGTTTTAGGTCTTTGGAAAAATTCTTCTCTGAGGGGCAGAGAAAATACTTCCTCCAGACAGCAATGCTGGCACTCCACGGCCCCCTGCTGTGTGTCAGCCAGGCCGGGCTGCTCCTCACATACTCCATCCTGGGGGAAACCCAGCAGCTGATGGGGGACAAGGTGAGCAGCTATATTAGACTCAGGAGATTGGGGCGGTGCCCAGGCCTCATTCCCATCCTAGCACCATTGGCTGGCCTGGGAGCAAGAAGCCTAGTGGGGACTTGTGGACTTCATGGACTTGTGTTCTTTGGATGGGATGCTCTGCTATCACTCCTGGGAAGGGCAGGGGAGTCCCCTAAGTGCCCTCTGTGAACCTTTCCTGCTCCACAGAGCTGCACCCATTTCCCCATGGCCTAGTGTCCATGTCATCCGAGCCACCACCCGGAGTTGCTGCCATCACTGGCAGCCTGGGAGGCCAAGGACTGATGGATGATGGTGACTGGCCAGGCAGTTCTGAGGCACTCCTGCCCTTTATTCTTCCTTTGGCCCTTCTATGGGCTCTCAGAGGGTAACATGAATAGGAACCTCCTCCCCACCTGTCTTCTAGGCCCTGGGGGGTATGACAGCCTCCCAGACGGGTGCAGTCAGAAGCTGAGCCACCTCACGGAGCATTGGGGACAGGTCACCTTGTCCTAGGAAACCAAGCAGTGCTAGTTCTCAAAGAGGCGGAGAGGGAAGACCCCGCTCCCTCATGGAGGTAAGAGCCATTTACTTCTTTGGGCAGATGGGTCTCCTGGGGGAGAAATGGGATCCCTGCTGCATAGCCTGGCTGGGACCTTCTCCCATCCCTGGGACAGAGACATCTCCATCAATATGCCTCTCTTGTTTTTTTCCTAGCAAGAGGCTCCCCAGAGATGTCCTCAAACCTGTTCTCCTGGGAGTGTTTCTGGGAGGAGGCTCCCGTCCCTCAGTCTCCAACTCCATCATGCAGTCTTATTCACATAACAACTCCACTCACCAGTTCCACCTCCTGCAGCTGGACAAATGAACCTTCAGCTCCTAGAGATCTAACTCTGACCTCCTTCTGATCAGCAACGGGGTTTCACCATCCTCTCAACAAACCTGTCAGTCTCTGATTGATTTTAAGGTCAGAAGAGACCATTAGGATCCTCTAGTCTGACCTCCTGCACAATACAGGCCACAGAATCTCACCCTCCCACTCTTGTAATAAACCCCTAACCCATGTCTGAACTATTGAAGTCCTCAAATCATGGTTTCAAGACTTTAAGGTACAGAGATTCCTTCAGCAAGTGAACCGTGCCCTATACTGCAGAGGAAGGTGAAAAACCCCCAGGGACTCTGCCAATCTGCCCTGGAGGATAATTTCTTCTCGAGCCCAAATATGGCAATCAGCTAAACCCTGAGCATGTGGGCAAAACTTACCTCAACCCAATAAGAGCAGGACTGGGCAGCGCAGGTCTGTAACAGGGAAAGGAGAGTGCTTTCCCCTGGGCTGCAGAGCCTGGGGCTTAGCCAAACTGAACAGAGAATGAGTCCTACCTCAGAGGGACCATGTATTGGCCTCAAAAGAACCAGATTTCAGCAGCGATAAAGCCTAGCTGGGCTATGAACTGGAATGAGAACTAGGTAGGAAGTTGAAAGCAGCAAGGAAAGCCTAGAAGGGAACTTGAGAAGAACGGTAGAATGTGCTCAGGGAAACCTGCAGCAAAGAGAAAAGAGCAGCCCTAGCTGTTGAATACAGAGCCCTGGGCTGCTACCAGTGTCAGGATGGGACCGGGTTCCTCTACTGGCCCCAAAGGAGGGGACATGCATGCACCCCGAGTGGGTTACCAAGCCCAGCAAGGGAGCTGCAGGCTGAGGCAGAGCTCCAGCGAGAGCAGAAGAACTTTTTTCTCTGGGAAGACCTCTTTGGACTTTCAGAGTGTGACAAGCTGAGCCCCAGAAGCGTTGACTAAAGGTGGTGAGCCGGCCAGAGGGCCGAATTACCAGACAGAGAGACTGTCATGGTGCTGAAGTGACCATCGATGGAGGACCAGAGGGCACCTAACAATGAGTAGATTCACTGATTATTGGCATAGTCAGCAGGATTGAATTCCCCCTGTCATCCGTGAGGGCTCATGAAAGTGTTGGTTACTGAAGGAAGGCCCGTCCCCACAAGTGGGATTTCCCATTTGAGTTCGAAGGACTGGTTAAGCAGCCAAAGCTGGGCTCGGGTTTCTCAAGCAGCTCCTAGAAACCCAACAGAAGCAGAAGGAATTGCAGCCAGAGCTACAGATGCAACTGGTAATCTTGAGGGAGCAGAAGCAATACCTGTCAGAGATCCTTCAAAGGGAAATCAACCTACTACGCCCATGAACAAAAAGAGCTGACTCTGAGAGCATGTTGGGGCTGTGCTGAGAAGGTTAGCCCAGGAGAGCAGGGCATGAGAAAGTGTACAAGCATAGCCTAATGCCAAGATGGGAAGAAAAGTTCTTTGGTTTGGGTGCAGAGAAGCAGGCCATATGGAAAGACCTGAGCTGCATAGGAAATTCCTGAGTGGCAAAAGGAGGGGCCAGGGCCCCAAGAAGGTAGAAAGAATGGAGAAGGTGTCCTGTTGGACAAAGACACATGAGGCAGGCTAGGTGGAGATGGCAGGGATGGCCGTGGACCTTGCAGACCCTCCTCCAACACACCTGTCGTGTGCTGCAGGGAGGTGACGGATGAAAAGGTTGGCACAGAGATGAATCAGGCAGGAGAGTTGAGCAGTGGTGTGTGCTCAGACCCTGATGGAAAAGGTTTTGGGGGATGGAGCAGCAGTAGAAAAAAGGCTGCATAAGATGCTAGTTGCTTCAGAACAACACTGTGCAAGCAGTGTTAATGAGAATGAGTGGCTGCAGGAAGAGAAGGATGGCCTCTGAATTCTGGTGAGTACGAGGCAGAACAAGTGCACAGTCGGTGACAGCAACGAGATGGTGAGGGATGAAGATTGGACAAGAGTAAAACTTGCCCCCAGGTTGGGCCGGAGTTTAAGGAGGAGGGGGTATATAAGAGGGTGGCTTGGCCTGTGGCAGCAAAGCCTGGAGCGAGGCCAAACTGATGACCCAGTGAGCCCCACCTGAGAGGAAACAAGGGAAACAATAGCAAAAGTACAGAAGCAGACCTAGCTGTTCAGTATACGGCCTTGGGCCAAAACCTGGAGTCCAGGGTAGGACTGGGTTCTCCCACCGTCCCTAAGGAAGGGGACAAAGAAGACCATAGAAACCCAAGAAGGGCAGGCCAAGCCAAAATCAGGCTGAGGAAGAGCTCCCCACGAGAGTGGAAGACCTTGTTTCTGTTCAAGACATTTTTGGACTTTGTTTGGAAGGAGCGTGACCCAGGAAAGAGTGGACCAAAGGACAGTCAGGTGGTTGGAGATTGAGTTCCCAGCCAACAAACTGTGAGAATGACTATCAACGGGGTTGCTAGCCCAGCTAGAAAGCTGTGAGACGAGGCCTGGCCAGGATCTAGCGGTGAGTGAACTTTGGTACAAAGCTGCTTCCATCATGGAAACAGTCTGGTATTGGAGCGTGGGTGGGGAGACCAGGGAGATGGGAGGGGTTACGGAGGCTGGGGTGGGGAAGAAGCTGTGGGGCTGGGAGGGGAAGGACATGGCCCAGCTTTTGGGAGGGATCCTGCTGGCTGTATCTGGAGCACTGTGTAGCCTCTTCTATGGGAAGTTCCCATGGATCAGTGAGGCCTGAATCTCTACTGCTCCTTTCTTCTCTTTGGGCTTCACAGGAGATGTCTAGTGAACTGCCCGTGGACTCTGTGCCCAGCACCACTCCGAAATTATTCGCTACCTTCAAAGAAACAGGGCACAGCTCAGCCTGTAGGTAGGCTGGAGACTCACACTTCACTCACACACACAACACTGAGGTGCTTTGGGAAGCATAGTAACAAAGAAGAGATTTAAGTGATGCTAAGCAAGAGACAGAGACAAATTTCAAACAGACAAACAAAACCAAACACACTTTGTAGTGACTAAAACTGAATCTTAAGAGTCACAATCTTGGCCTTAGCAGTTTCCAGACTAACATCTCAGCTTTCCTAACAGACCTTATTTGATGTCCCTGTATGGTACAAAAATTCTCTGTCGAATCCTCCGATTTGATTGCTTTGCCTTTCGGTTTCAGACTCTCTGTTCTCCTCCTGGGGTGCCTGGACCCTGATTGTAACATCTCTCTTCCGGTCTCTGTCCCAGCCTCTGACACAGATGTATGCTGCAGCCAGCCCAGCTCACGGAGCAGTGGGGACAGATGATCTCATCCTGTCAAACCAAGCAACATGGGTCTCATTGAGGCTTAGATGGAAGATCCCATGCACCTCCTGGAGGTAAGAACAGTTCACTCTTCTGGGCACTTGGGGCTCTTGTTACATAGTCTATTTGTCATAATTTGTTTTTTTATTCTCAGAGGATGTGTCTGGGATCCTGTTTCCTGCAGGAGGTTTGAGCAGGGAGAGATCACTCACTGTCATGACCCCTGGGTCATTAACCCAGGTCTGCAGGGTTCATGGGAACAGCAACACTCCAGCAGGCCACCTGGAAGCCTACTAAAAACTGCCTACCTAGGACTTACAAAGTCCAGACCCAGTTTGAGGCTCCATCCCTGAGGCCTATTGGCAGAGTCCCAGAGCAGCTAATCGGCCCCCGGAACCTCCTTAAACCAACAGCAGGAACAAGAAGCTGTCTGAACACCCGAGCTGCCCTGTCTTCTGGACCATGTGTTAGCTGCTCCTGCTCCCACTCCCCAGGCTTGATTTCCTGGCATCCTGACTCGCTGTGACTCATCTGATCAGAGGGTCTGAACACAATTTGGTCCTTTGCTTCTGCTCTTCCAGGGTCCTGACCCAGCTGACTCTCGACTCCTGTCTTCTGGGTGTGAACTCTGCATCTGACCACTAGGTCTCGTTGCCTAGGACCCGGCCATGACACTGACTTTTCTACGATTCCTCCAATGCCCTTTTCTGTTCTCCAGCTCTGCTCTCCCAGCAAGACACACCAATCCCCTGGCTCCCAGAGTCGTGGTTGCTGCTATTCAAGGGCTTGGGGTAGTTCTTGTATTGCCCCCTCCATCACCACAGCTGCTTTTCCTACGGGAATCTCCCTAGTGCAGAGGAGAAATCTGCTCTTCTCTTAGAATCAGTCCTGGCAGCAATTCAGGAAGTCATAGAAGGGACGTTCTGCTAAGCTCCCTCTGCAATGCCACTGTCAGAGACCATTATTGTTGGGTGCCATGTGAGTGCGCAGGCAGCTCCTTGAGAGACTCCTAGGGGCAGGGTAGTTGTGTTTGACGGTGACCTCTGAACACCATGCAGAGAGTGCAGCATTGACGAGACTCTCCTGCTGTAACAAAGGGTTTCTGTTCTCCTACCTAGTCAGCCAGTGAGGCCAGTGTGCAGCATGTGGAAGAGCTGTTTGGTGATGAGCTGGAGGATTCACCATATAGGTGGCAGAAGCTGCAGATGCTGGAGTCCCTATGGTAGGGTTACCATGCGTCCGGATTTTCCCGGACATGTCCAGATTTTTGGTTTTTAAATAGCCGTCCGGGAGGAATTTGTAAAACTCTCAAAGCTCCAGGATTACCCTCCCAGTGCAGAGCGCGATGCGGCTGACACGGAGCCCAGGCTGGATTGAGCCGCTCGCATCCGGGCCTCCAGCAGCCAGGGCCCCTCCCCTGCTCCCCTCTCCCCTGCAGCCTCAGCGCACCGCACCAGCAGCGCTCTGGGGGGCGAGGCTGCGTGCTCCGTGGGGGAGCACAGCACTGTGTCTGGCTCCGCACACCGCTCTGAGCAGCATGGTAAGGGGGGCAGGGCATTGGAGAAAGGGCAGGGGGTCCCAAGGGACAGTCAGAGGACAGGGAGCAGGGGGGTTGGATGGGTCAGGGGTTCTGGGGGGAGCCTGTCAGGGGGAAGGGGTCTGGAGAGGGGTCAGGACAGTCAAGGGACAGGGAGCAGGGGGGGCTGGATGAGTCGGGTGTTCGAGAGGGCAGTCAGGGGACAGGGAGCGGTTGGATAGGTGTGGGAGACCAGGGGTCTGTTGGGGGCGGGGGTGTGGATGGGGTGGTGGCAGTCAGGGGACAGGTACGGGGTGGAGTTCTAGGGGGGCAGTTTTGGTGAGGGGCCTAAGGAGGGGGTAGTCAGGGACAAGGAGAAGGGAGGCTTAGATAGGGGGTGGGATCCTGGGGGGCAGTTAGGGGCAGGGGTCCTGGGAGGGGGCAATCAGGGGACAAGGAGTGGCGGGGGATTGGATGGATTGGGGGTTCTGTGGGGGGCAGTCAGGGGCCGGGAAGTGGGAGGGTGTGGATAGGGGGCAGGGCTACCACTCCCCCCATGGAGTGTCCTCTTTTTTGAAAGTTCAAATATGGTAATCCTACCCTATGGGCCAAGCCTCCACACCTGACAGTTCAGGCTAACCTGCCCCATTCTCAGTGAGTCTTTGGCTTTAGCTGCTTGGCCGGCCTGCCTGCCGAGACAGAGGACTCAGGTATTTCCATCAGGCTGCTCAGTTGCAAATGCAGCCACCCAAAGTAGTGAAGAATGGAAGTGAAAGAGCAAAGCTGGACCATCCGCTGAGCTGCTGCAATCAAGTGAGCAGAGCCTGGGAGAGAAGCGGGAAAGCTTGAAGGTGGCTGGTGGCTGTAGGGAGCCCGGGGAGGAGAAATAAATAGTTAATGATGAATCCTACGGGCTTTGTCTTTTGTGGTGAAGGGTTTCAAATGGGTCTGCATGTCCATTCTGCGTGAGGGGGCTGGTTCGGGGTCTCTGCAGGGAACTGGGACTCTGCTACTGTGAGGCGGGCTGGGCATCTCACTCTCCTTTGCTGCCTTGTCCCCTCCCCGCTGGGCTGGAAGCCCTGGCTGCCATCGGGCATAGGGGCACCACCAGTTTAATAATACTGTGTAGGGCCCCATAAATCCTAAGGACGGCCCTGGGTAAAACCCTGGATCAGCCTGCCTCTAGAGACACAGCCCAGAGGCACTGACTTCTAGGCCTGATTAGATGCCAGGGGGCAACCAAAGGAGGCCAATCGGGCTAGCAGAGCCCCCTGAAAGCCCACATCAGGGACTGGTGAGGTCACCATTATCACCTGGTTCTGCACAGACTGGCCTAGTGCCTGTGGGGAGGGTCAGTGAGATGATTATCAGATAAACTCTGTGTCTGTGCGTGTCCATCCATCTCCTTATCCTCTTCTCCCAGGTTCTAGCTGTAGAGGGAAAGGTTTGCCCTGTAGTTAAGGTGCTAAGTTACCCTGAGCAGACCCAGGTTCCTTTCTCTGCCCTGTGTGAAGTCAGGCAAGTCACTTATTCTGACTGGGCCCGAATTTCCCCTCTTCTAAATGAGGGTAACAACCTTCCACATCGCACAGCAGCAGAGACATTGTGTGGGGAGGAGGGAGACACAAGAAACCATGTGCCTTCCCCCCACCAACTTGCTGCTTGCCTGGTAGTGAGCATGCTTACACAGACTGAGCACGCTCAGTAACATCAGCTGACGGCACTGCCCTGACTCTGCCCCCACACTACTGGCCAGTACAGGTGTCGCTTCACTGCACTATGGTGAGTCTAAGCCCATGGAAGTTTGTGAGTTGCTCAGATAGTGCAGGGATGGGGGCCAGGTAAGGACCTGCAATAGCTAGGAGTGCAGCTCTTTCCTGTCCACATCAAATCACAAAAACGTTACATTAGGATTGTCACAAGATTTCCTAATTTCACGCTGACTCCTTCACTAGCTGGTGTTTTTCTTAATGCCACAGCTCTTGGAATCCTGTAATTATGTGACAATCTCAGCTCTCACTTTAACAAAAGTAAGTTTCTTGCTCTCAGGGCTGAGTAGAAAAGGTTGACAATGTGACCAGAGTGAATCCTGACTGCTCACAAACAAACCAGCAGTCCAGAATATAACTTTTTAGAAGAAAAACCCTCATGTTTTCTTCAACAGCCTCTTGCTTTTTGCTTACAAGGTGCTGGCAATATTGCCTTGGCAGTGATCAGTTTGTTTTCAGGCCTGGCTTCTCCAGCAAAGGCTCTAAGGACCTAAATATAAAACTGAGCATTCTGAGTGATTCCTTTACTTCACCCTTTATCCAGGGGGGCTGTGATAGAGGTATATAAAATCATGAGTGATGTGGAGAATGTGGATAAGGAAAAGTTATTTACTTGTTCCCATAATACAAGAACTAGGGGTCACCAAATGAAATTAATAGGCAGCAGGTTTAAAAGAAATAAAAGGAAGTTCTACTTCACACAGCGCACAGTCAACTTATGGAACTCCTTACCTGAGGACGTTGTGAAGGCTAGAACTATAACAGCGTTTAAAAGAGAACTGGATACATTCATGGTGGTTAAGTCCATAAATGGCTTGTGACGAACTGGGAAAGTTCTTTATGTTTGCTCTGAATACTGTGTTGGTGCCTCAGTGTCCCCATGGCAGTTCTTAAGTATCTGGCAGAGCAAAGGGCCAGTGCACCTAAATGCCTGACACTCTGTCTCCTAGCAACTGATGGCCTGGGCCCCTCCCCTGCAAAGGTGCCAGCTGAAGGTGTTGGAGACAAAGGGATCAGGTGACCTCCTGGCCCGGGGAAAGGGGCTGAGGAGAGAGGAGGGGCTGGGAGGGATTGTTAGTCTGGAGCTGGCTGGGGTCAAGGGTGGAGGGAAGACCTGGGGGTCTGGCTCACTGCCCCCCAGAATGGACCCAGCCGAGGGGTCCGGTTCGCTGTATCTACAAGCTCTGTTTTAGACCCTGTTCCTGTCATCGAATAAACCTCTGTTTTACTGGCTGGCTGAGAGTCACGTCTGACTGCAAAGTGGGGGTGCAGGACCCGGTGGCTTCCGCAGGACCCCGCTGGGGCGGACTCGCTGTGGGAAGCGCACGGAGGGGCAGAGGATGCTGAATGCTCCAAGGAGAGACCCAGGAGGTGAAGACGTGTGAGCTTCTTGCCCTGAACAAGTCTGCTCCAAGGGAGAGGAGGCTCCCCAAAGTCCTGACTGGCTTGGTTGTGAGCAGTTCTGGAGCATCGCCCGGGGACTCCGTGACATGGCTATTAGCCAGGATGGGCAAGGATTGGTGTCCCTAGCCTCTGTTTGTCAGAGGATGGAGATGGATAGCAGGAAAGAGATCACTTGATCATTGCCTGTTAGGTTCACTCCCCCTGGGGCACCTGGCATTGGCCACTGTCAGTAGACAGGTACCGGGCTAGATGGACCTTTGGTCTGACCCAGTACGGCCGTTCTTATGTTCCTATGTGCTCATTTGCTGCTTGGGCCCACAGCCCAGCTCCATGCGCATTCCCACACCTTTCCCTCTCTGTTTCCCTATCTGTTAACTCTGCTGTGTTAGATAAATGATGGCGTGAAATTAGGGGGCTTTCCATGGGGGGATGGGGATTTAAGGCCGGAGTTCTCAGTGGCACAGTATTGCCAACCCCAAACTTTTGAAAATCATGAGTCAGGACTCCCAGAATGATGTGATGCCGTTTGTGAGACTAAAAAATAAAAATACTACGAAATGTTGAGTTCTTTCTATTTGCCTTCTGATTCTCACACTTTAGGCTGACTCAGGTCACATTTTAAGTTTTTCTCTGCAACCAAGCCAACTAGAAATTTCCTTTGTTTAGATGTCCCTAAGTTCTGTTTGCTAGAAGCTGGGAATGGGCAACAAGGGATGGATCACTTGATGATTCCCTGTTCTGTTCATTCCGCCGGGGCACCTGGCATTGGCCACGGTTGGAAGACAGGAGACTGGGCTAGATGGACCATTGGTCTGACCCAGTCTGGCCATTCTTATGTTCATGAGATTCACTATAAAATCATCAATGTTGGCAACAGGGCCGGTGCTTCCATTTAGGCGGCCTAGGCAATCGCTTAGGATGCCAGGATTATTGGTGGGCGGCATTTTGCCGGAGGGGGCGGCAGGCGGCTCCGGTGGAGCTGCCACAGTCGTGCCTGCGGAGGGTCCGCTGGTCCGCGGCTCCGGGGGACCTCCCGCAGGCACGACTCCGCAGGACCGGGGTGCCAAAATTGCCGTGTGCCTAGGGGGCTAAAACCCCTATTGCCAGTCCTGGTTGGCAACACTTTTGACACTGCGTCTCCTTTACACTGAGGCAGAGCTGCCTTAGCGTATATCAGAATCAGGCCTTTGAAACTTTGATTCCAGCTTAAGCAAGTTTTTGGCCTGTGAATTGAATATCCCTAGACTTGAAAGGATTAGATTTCATTGGTAGATGTCAGCAAATGTTGATTTCACTTTGCATACAAAGGGATGAAAAAACATTTCCATTGATAAGAACTGAAATTTACAAATAGCTACAGTAAGAAAAATGCTGCTTCAGAATTACTAGAGTTTAATTTAAGGAGATTTACTTAGCATGTGTTGACATGAGGTGTTGACAATTTGTGTTTTAACAGTTACACCTTTTAACTTTTTGAATCTGTCTACTGTTCTAAATAATTATTGTCTGACTAAAATATTGTCTGAACTCCCCCAATTTCCCACAACTGTGAACAATAATCTTGATAAAAACTGAAACTGTGAAAGTTTAAATAGATAAATATATAAACATTCTTACAAATGAATATTAATCTTATCTGTCAAAATTGCTTATTAAATCAAATGAATTCTGCCAAGCCTAAATATCACTCCTTACACACGCAGTTCTGTCAGCTCAGCAGGACAAGGGGAAGCTGATGCCCATGTGAAGCCCCAGTGACCCCCACACACACACCAGCAGAGGGGGCTGATTGCAGGATCAGAGCCTTATTGCTACATTTCTCACCGAAGCCCTCAGGGCTGGAACATTACTGGTGATCTGGCTCCAGCTCAGCGAACAGCCTAAGTCAGTTCCAGGAAGGGAAACACCCAATTGCTGCTGCTGCAGGCGGGGCATATTTCTGAGCTCAAGAAAGTCAAAGTAACCCTGTTACACTGCCCAGAGGGAGCCATGGCCACAGACAACCTCGTGGAAAGTCTCCGGGAGGAAGCTACGTGCCCCATCTGTCTGGAGTATTTTAGAGATGCAGTGACTATAGACTGTGGGCACAATTTCTGCCGGTCCTGCATCGCCCAGTGCTGGGAGGGATCCGATACAGCCGCCTCCTGCCCTCAGTGCAGAGAAACTGTGCAGCAGAGAAACCTCAGGCCGAACAGGAAGCTGGCAAATGTTGTAGAAATCGCCAAACGGTTTAGTTTACAGGCAGCAAAGGGAGCAGGAGAGGAGAGGGTGTGTGGGGAACACCAGGAGACTCTGAAACTGTTCTGTGAAGAGGATCAAACTTCTGTCTGTGTGGTTTGCCATCTATCCCGGGATCACAGAGATCACAGGGTGATTCCCATAAAGGAAGCTGCCCAGGAGTACAAGGTAGGGAGTTGCTGTCAAGTTTAATGGATAATAACTTTGGATTTTAATTACAGGCTGATTTCACTGAATGTTACCTGTCACAGGTGTGATGCATCATTCAGCTCTGTAAAGCCTTCATTGTAGGGGAGATGCTATCACAAAAATTAATAATCTGGCAGTGTGGTGACAGAATCAGAATATCAAGTCTTGAAAGATACTGGATGTGGGAAACTTTTCTCTGAGTTTCTGAATGTTTTTCACACTCAGCTTCCACTGCTGAAATAAGGGGACTTTTTACACCATGGGTGGTGTTAACCATCAGTGAGGTTTAAATCACAGGAGCTGCAGGCCAGTCTAGGTGAGTGTGTCTCCTTCAGACTGGAGAACTGATTATTTAAATATCAACACTGTTAATTATTTTGCTCCCCCTGTGAGAGCGGAGAGGGAGAATTACAACTCGGCACCATTTATTGCCAGTGGCGCCTCCTTCCGGTGCCACAAGCGGGTGATGTTTGGGAGATGCCACCTCTTATTTCCCCCCAGTAAAGGAGGACCAGGCCCAGAGAGCCCAGCGGAGCCCAGGGGTACATTCTAGCCCCATGAGGGGAGTTCTGCCCCAGGAGCCCCTTGCAGCCAATCATCAGCTCCGTCCTGTTTTGAACAATGCACCATTTGAACAGATCCTGGTGTCTCCTTTTGGTGACTCACGTGAAGCTTATTTTGTGGGTGGAGCTTAAATAATCCAGCCACCTTTGCCCCTCCCACATTCTGATCCCTGCTCATTGATGAAGCTGTTTTGCTGGATGCAGAGGCTGCTTCTCCGCCTCCTGTCTCTCACTAGCACTAGCCCCTGCTGGCTCCATCCCTCACTGCTTCCCTGCAGCAGCACCGCAGGGGTGTCACCGAGCAGCTCCCCAGGAGCTCTCAGCAGCAGCCTGGGCCCTTGGGCAGAGGGCAGGAGAGAACTCGAGGGCTCAGAGAAAAGAGAAAATGTGAAACGAGAAGGTCTCTGTGGGGCTGCCATGGGGGCTGCACAGAGCGGGGCTGAGGGGGCAGGAGCACGTTGCTGTGCCGGGTGAAGGAATCAGACGCTGTCAAAGGGGAAGAGCCCTGGGGTATTCCAGCTCTGCAGCAGTTATAACTATGGGTGGCACATTACCCCAGACCGAGTGTTCCCTGTTCCTCGCTGACCTCCAGACACATCACAGCTTCACCCTGTGCAGTTAATGGGACTGCGCTGGCTCAGGTGCTCAGCCGCTGCCTGGGGGAGGCCACATGGGAGCCTGGACAGACGGGAGCACAGTGGGGTCTTGTTCCTGGGCTGGCTCTGGGTACAGTGCAGCGAGGTGCTGCCCCAACCTCTTCACTCTCACCGGCAGGAGGGATCGTTCAGAACCTTCCCAGCTGTTTCCCCTCTGGCCTGTGGTCGGTGATGTGAAGCTTTAGCTCAAACACAGGCTCTGAGAAGTCCTGAGTGTGTGCAGGGAGCAGAGCCCCTGCTCTGAGACTGGCGTCTCTGCTCCCAGGGGGCCTTTGGGGCTGACAGAGCCCAGTCTGCTGCCTCCTTCCAGGGTATTTACTGCTCGTGTATGAAATGCCAATATGGACAGTACTGTCCACCCATCGGACAGGCAGACTAATGGCTGTTTATCACATGCGATGTCCCTGCAGGAGAAACTCCAGGGAGCCCTGCGCTCTCTGAGGAAGGAGCTGGAAGAGGCCCTGGCTCTGACATCTGCAGAGGAGGAGAAAACCACAGAGTGGCAGGTGGGTGTCCGAGTTTGTTCCTCCCTGAGCCCTTCCCCCTGCAGCGTTCCCAGGAATGACGGGGCTGTAAAGCTCCAGGATGAGATTATGAACCTGCTCTGGTTGTTTGCTCCATTGCACCGGCTTGGTGCCGGCCATGGGCAGCGCATACCTCCGGCATTTGTGGATGCCGGGCATGAGTGCCGGAAACTCCCAGCATCCAGATCATTGCTCTGCCCATTGCTGCACCCCCATTTGTCCTCCTCTCCCTGAGATCCCGCCCATGCGCTGCTCCTGCTCTGCCCCATGCCCTGCTCCCACTCAGCCCCCTCCCCAGGGGCTCCCCGCTCACCGTTCACTGTTGCAGCTCACTCCTCTCTCCCACCCCCTCCTCCAAGTCCCCCTCGCCTACCGCTTGCTCCTTTCTGCCCCCTCCTGCCTTAAGGGTGAGTGATTTGGGGGGAGGGACGGAGAGGAGCAATTGGTGGGGCCCCCCTCAGCTGACGGGCAGCAAGCGGTGGGTGCTGCAGGCTTCGGGGGAAGAGCTGGAGCGATTGCTCCGGGCAGAGCGCAGGCAGCACTTCAAAGGCAGCAGGTCTGCAGCATCCCCCGAAGAGAGGGGCGCTGCATCCTGTTTGGGGAAGCTTAGCCTCCCCTGGCCTACGGTACCTGCCATCCAGGGTGCTGGCAGCATCAGGCTGTGTCTCTGGTGGGGATCTCAGCGCAGCAGCTCCTGTAGGCGGAGGGGCAGTTCCTGGTCCTTGTACAGTGGTGCAGAGCCACCCCTGGGATCTCTGATAGGGGCAAATTCTCAATATTGGATGCAGTGTTTTCACTATTATGTGGATCCTGTTTCCCTCCTGCACATGGGGATGGTGTGTCGGTAGATACAGCCATCGTATTTCAGTGGCCTCCATGATAAAGCTCTGCAGCCTGGAGGAAACAGATTGTTCCTTCTTGCTTTGCACCCACAATCCCTGCAGTGAATCTGTCCAGTGCCTGGGCCAGAGACTGGAGCTGGGAGAATGATTTGCCCCCCATGGGTGAGGTTCAGATTCACTGAGCTGGCTGGGCTGGGGGCATGCTGGGAGCTGAGCACTTCTGAACATCAAACCCAGTTGAGAGTGTGGAGCTCTGTGGAAAACCTGCTCCTAGGGTGCATCTACATGGCCCCAACAGCCAACTGCAGGCAAGTGACTGAGTAATACCCAGGGTGTGGGTGGACTTGTACAGCCTGTGCTGCTGCTGTGGCTTCATAGCTATGAGTAGCCGAGCTAGCCAGATCAAAGCTAGCCTGGGTGTGTCTACACACGGTGCTGTCGCACCTTCATTGCAGTGGGGACACCCCCTGAGTGAGCAGAGCCAGGGGCCGGTCAGTGTCAAGCCAGGCAGCGCTCGGCCATTTTGATGTCTCTATTGCCATCACGTGGCCACTTCATTCCAGTCTCCTGCTACTGTCACTGTGACTTTCCCTGTGCTTGTCTGTAGCCAGGTGATGAACCCATGGGAAAAAAAGTCTGTTCAGATTCACCAGCCTCTTACGGTGAAATCCCTGCAGAAAGCGTGGGGGGTGTGAGGAAGACGCCAGCAGCAGGGATGAGAGGAGAAGTAGGTGCCCCGCTAGTCAGATAAAAATGGCCATTTACAAGAGCTGAAGTGCTCAGGGCTGGGTGCCTCTGGTTCCGCATCTGAAGCCGTATTTAGAGCCCTGCGGAAGTGGGCGGGTTTCCAGAGGACAGAACCACAGCAGTTCCCACTGCTGCACTGGAAGCAGTTGGTGCTCAGTTCCTCAGACAATAGGGATTTAGGTGGATAACAATTAACAGCAGGTTTGACTGTGTCCGGCAAAGTGCCCAGAGAGCAGGTGGGGACAGAGCTGGCATCAGCCAACCCGCTGCTCTGTGAGCCTAGCGGGCTCCCTAAAGGCTGCAATCCCAGGGGCACTGGGCACATGGACACGGGGCACTCGGCCAGGCTGGGTGAGGCCAAAGCCAGCCCTGACAGTGGCCTGGGTGCCCAACACCCATGTGAGCCCACGGATGGCACCCAAAGGACTATTAGCACCAGCCCTAGGTCCTGAACTTTGCAGCCCTGGGAGCAGGTTGTCAAAGAAGGAGCATCGCCCACATCCTGCTGTGATGGCTCCCCTGGGTGTCTGAGTGCCCAGCACTGGGCACCCAAATGCCTCCATTGACACCCTGTGTGGCCCCCCGTAAATCTCTCCTGCTCCCTTGATTTCTCCCTACTCCCCTGTGTCCGTCCCATGCTACCTGCAATAACATACTGTGTCCTCACAAAGCACCCTGGACAACCCCGCTACGGAACTGGCCATTTGAACTCTGAACTAAAACAAACCCATTATGGTACGTTTCCCAAAAAAGTAAATCTCCTTACAAACCTGATACTGATCTAATTCCCTGCTCCATTGACAGAGGCCCAGTCTGCGTAACTCAGCATCTGGCTCATGTTTTCTCTGTGCCTTTCCTATTCTTCTATTTCAAGGGGAAAGTGAAGACTAGGAGAGAGATGATTGCAGGTGAATTTAACAAATTGCACACACTGCTGAGAGAGGAGGAGCAGCTGCTTTTGCAGAGCCTGGAGGAGGAGGAGAGGACGA
Source organism: Gopherus flavomarginatus (assembly GCF_025201925.1). Classification (NCBI taxonomy): domain Eukaryota; kingdom Metazoa; phylum Chordata; order Testudines; family Testudinidae; genus Gopherus; species Gopherus flavomarginatus. Next base: position 8,075,848 of record NC_066628.1, on the reverse strand, counting down.
CTCTGCAGAGACTACAGGAAAATGTAACCAAACTCTCCCAGCAAAGCTCCTCTCTGCAGCAACTGATCACAGAAATCGAGGAGAAGTGTCAGCAACCAGTTGTGGAGCTGCTAAAGGTGAGACAGCATCAAAATTCTCCCCCCATCCAGAATTAGAACTCAGATCCCTGGGTCTGTTTTCCAACTGTCACGGAGTCACCGGGCGATGCTCTGGAACTGCTCCCCACCAAGCCAGGCAGGACTTTGGGGAGCCTCCTCTCCCTCGGAGCAGACTTGTTCAGGGCAAAAAGCTCACACGTCTTCACCTCCTGGGTCTCTCCTTCGAGCATTCAGCATCCTCTGCCCCTCTGTGCGCTTCCCACAGCGAGCCCGCCTCAGTGGGGTCCTGGGGAAGCCACTGGGTCCTGCACCCCCACTTCGCAGTCAGACATGACTCTTAGCCAGCCAGTAAAACAGAGGTTATTCGATGACAGGAACAGGGTCTAAAACAGAGCTTGTAGGTACAGAGAACTGGACCCCTCGGCCGGGTCCATTCTGGGGGTCAGTAAGCCAGACCCCCACGTCTGCCCCCAGCCAGCTCCAGACTAACAACCCCTCCCAGCCCCTCCTCTCTGCTCAGCCCCTTTCCCGGGCCAGGAGGTCACCTGATCCCTTTGTCTCCAACACTTTCAGCTGGCACCTTTGCAGAGGAGGGGCCCAGGCCATCAGTTGCTAAGAGACAGAGTGCCAGGCATTTAGGTGCATTGGCCCTTTGCTCTGCCAGATACTTAAGAATTGCTATGGGGACACTGAGGCACCAACACAGTACTCAGAGAAAACATTAAGAACTTTCCCAGTTCGTCACATCTCTCCCCCCTTCGAGTCCGAACTGAGCGAGGTCACTCCAGCCAGTGACCTGGGGAAGTTCGAACCCACCAACGTTCCCATGGATGCCCCAGCATCTCTCCCATTCCTTGGTGTGAGTTACACCAGGACAGTCCAGTCTCACGCCCTCCCTTAGGTCGGGTGTGCTTGATGGCACTTGCAGGCTGCATGTGGGAAGGTTTATGCGGCTTGAACCCTTTTGCTATCCCCAATACCCATGGGGTTCAAACTGGGACAGGGTCTTCTCCCAGCACTCTGGGCTGCAATTCGGCTGTCTTGGTTAAGAGCCCTCAGCTTGGCCTTTGCCAGCTCTGGGCTTGAGCAGCCGCTTCCCACCTTGTGGCCCAGACACAACGCCTCTGCTGTCCCCACCTTACACTTTCCAGCTTTTACCGTCAGTCCCACCTCCTTGAGGCAGCCCAGCCCCCTCTTCACCTGGGACACTTGTTCCTCCGAGGTCTGGATAAAGATGCACATGTTATCAGTGTCTGCCAGGGCCAAGTTCTCCATCACCCTCAGCTTGTCTAGAATCTCCCCAGGCCTAGGCATGGGGTCGGCATCAGACACTGTGATGGCTTTGAGCTTTTGATAGCCCCCATAAAACCACATCATCCTGTCTCCCTTGGGGATCAGCCCCACGGGTGAGGCCCATGGGCTGTAAAATGGCTGGATCCCATCTAAAGCCAGCATGTCCCTGACCTCTCTCTCCAGGATCTGGGCTGCTTTCCCAGTGACTCTGAATGGGGAACACCTGATGGGGAGATTGGCTCCCACCTCAGGGAAGAGATCCCCCCGGGGGTCTTCCCCCTTCTCCATCCAGTCCTTCCTCTTCAGGTCCAGGGATCCCCTTACTCTCCTCCCATCCAGCAGCTCGAAAGGGAAGAACCCTGTGGATTCCTGGGGCACCACCAGCTGTCTCCCGATTCCCCCCAGTTCTACTTCCCCTTGGGGAGCCCATTTCCGGTACAGGAATCCCTCCTCCTGCAGGACTCTGTCCCTGCAGCCTTCCCCAAGGGGGTTTGCAGCGCTGTGGCCAGCAAGTTCCCTCAGCTTCTTCAAGGAGGGATCCCTCTGCAGCTCGGTCTGGGATTCAGCGGCTGGGGCAGGGAGTGGGACCTGCTCCCTCTCGCTGGCTGGGCCTGGGGTCGCAGCCCCCCTGAGCCCTGTCCCTGGTAGCTCCCTCCCTGCTGTGTAATCACTTCCCAGCAGCACATCTCGACCAGGCAAACCTGTTTGGCAGCTGACCTGCCCTGCCCGGGTGTCCCCCCACTCAGATGGGATCTCAGCTCCCCCCGTGCTCAGCGCTGCCCTTGCTGTCCCAGTGGGGGCAGGCAGCGAGCTCTCTGCTCTGGTCCCAGCATCAGAGCCAGTGTGAGCCCCCTCTCCGGTGTGCAGGGGGGCGGGGAGCATCTCTCCCTCCCACTCAGCCCCAGGGGGCTGGTTATAGGTAGGCAGGTATCCTGAGCCCAGCAGCCCCTCCCCCCTGCCAGCCATGTTATTTGCATTTTCACTGACCATTTCAATCCTAGCTAATTGGTTCCCTGGATTTGAATTCAAACCCTCGGCCATTACAGGAGCGGGGCCTGGATCCTGTCCTATGGGGAGACAGTCACCCCCCAACAGGGCCTCCCAGCCGATATCCTGGAGAACCCCAACTACCAGCCAGCCCGACCCCTTCTGGGTCTGCACAGGGATCTGGGCCATAGGCAGGGCGAGAGGCTTCACCCCAGGGAACTTCACCCAGGTCCCACAGTCCCTCAGCATCTGGGGCTGTACCACCACAGTTCTCTCTGTCCTAGGGTCTCGCCCCCGCAGGCGTGTTTCCCCACTGACCCCTGGGCAGCCCCCTATGTCTCTCTGCTTCACCAACACCAGTCCACGCTGCTGCTGCTTTTCCTGCAGCTTTTCCTCGGGCTCTTGCTCTCTCTCACAGTCCTCTCGCTCTCTCGGGCTCTGCTCCCATCCCATCCGTCTCCAATCTCCTGATGGGGAACCCAATCGTGAAGACCCTCGTCTGATTGGGGACCAGACTCCCGGGGATGCCTGGCTGATGCTCCAGCTGCTCTCAGATCCTCTTGTAGCCCCATCTGGGACAGGAATCTGCTCCTCAGAGCGGTGCTTCTCCTCCAACTGTACGATTAACTGTGCCTTGGTGAATTTCCCCATGCGTAACCCTCTCTTTGTGCACAGGATCACAATGTCCTTCCTAAGGAGATGGTGATAGACCATCACTTCACCGTTCCCAAGTGGCTCTGGACTCACAGGCCTGTGTGCTCTTGGCTCCCCCATGGTTTCCAGGAAGAACCTCTGGTGTGTCAGCCCTTCTCGTGATCACCACCTCTTTGCCAGGGTCGAGCTGCAGACTCCTCCGCCCCTGGGACTGCTCCTGCAATCCCCTGGGGAACCCTGCTACTGCAAATATCCTCCTCTCTCCCAGGGTCGAGCGGCAAGCTCCTCCGCCCCTGAGACTGCTCGCTGCAGTCCTCAGGGGGACCCTGTTACTCCAACAGTCCTTCTCGCTGGTCACACACTCCCAGAGGTTAACCGCCCCTTGAAACCGTCCCACTCTGAGCCTTCAGCATGCCTGGTCCTCATTATCCCTCCTTTGTTTTACTGCTCCCCAGTCACTTACTGCAAGCAGCGCCATTCACGGGGTGACATCCCACCGCTGCCACCAGTTGTCACGGAGTCACCGGGCGATGCTCTGGAACTGCTCCCCACCAAGCCAGGCAGGACTTTGGGGAGCCTCCTCTCCCTCAGAGCAGACTTGTTCAGGGCAAGAAGCTCACACGGCTTCACCTCCTGGGTCTCTCCTTGGAGCATTCAGCATCCTCTGCCCCTCCGTGCGCTTCCCACAGCGAGCCCGCCTCAGTGGGGTCCTGGGGAAGCCACCGGGTCCTGCACCCCCACTTCGCAGTCAGACATGACTCTTAGCCAGCCAGTAAAACAGAGGTTTATTCGATGACAGGAACAGGGTCTAAAACAGAGCTTGTAGGTACAGAGAACTGGACCCCTCGGCCGGGTCCATTCTGGGGGTCAGTAAGCCAGACCCCCACGTCTGCCCTCAGCCAGCTCCAGACTAACAACCCCTCCCAGCCCCTCCTCTCTCCTCAGCCCCTTTCCCGGGCCAGGAGGTCACCTGATCCCTTTGTCTCCAACACTTTCAGCTGGCACCTTTGCAGAGGAGGGGCCCAGGCCATCAGTTGCTAGGAGACAGAGGGTCAGGCATTTAGGTGCATTGGCCCTTTGCTCTGCCAGATACTTAAGAACTGCCATGGGGACACTGAGGCACCAACACAGTATTCAGAGAAAACATTAAGACTTTCCCAGTTCGTCACACCAACAATGAGAGTAAATGTGTTCTGCGGTTTACTGACAAACAGAACATCCGGCTAAGGGCTCCATCAGTTCCAAAATATCCCAGTTCATGTTAGAGGGGAATTCTCCCCATGGAGCCCGTGAGGCCGTGGGAGATTAAATGGATGATACAAGAATGATACTGAGCTGAACCCATCCCTGCTCTGACTCCAGAACATTGGACCCAACACAGGCGCTAAACACAGATACTGATGGGTTGGGTCCCTAGACGGGAGAATCCGTTAGCTAAATTCCTGTCTCACCTACATAAATGAAGCAAGTGTTACTGCACAATAGTGTACGAGATTTTACCACGAAACAGTTAAACCTGGGAGGGTTGATCTATTTTCTAGATGAAAGTTTGATGCCCAGAGTGAAACTCACACAGTTTTATGCACATTGTGTTAATACAGAACATTGATTCTCTTTTTTCTTTTCAGGATGTGAAAAGCACATTGAGCAGGTGTGTTTCCTATTGTCATTGCTTGGATATTCTTGGTGGTGGTTCTGGGATGATGTGTGTACAGAGCAGCTGAGTGATGATGGGACGTTTTCTTCACAGGAGTGAGAATGTGAAACTCCAGGAACCAGAAGCTGTTTCTACTGACCTGAAGAACGTGTATAAAATTTTCCTTGACATGAGGGAAGCGCTGAAGAGATTGGGAGGTGAGTGGATTCTACTGGGACATTCAGCGGTGTTGTGCCTGGGGCTCTGGACAGAGCCTGTGACCCCAGGACACACATGCAACCAGCTGACAGGCTTGCATCTGTGATAGCTGGAGTCTGATGTGCTGAGTGCTGGACAGTTTGCCTGCTACTTACAGCCACCTGCTGGTACTTGCCCAGGTCTCTGACCAGGCCCTGTCACTCTGACATCCTGACCCCTCCATGGCTGAGTTACTGGGTGTCACTGAGCCAGGTGCTGTGAGGCCTGGACTGGGCCCATTGTGCTGGGAGCTGCACAGACGGGTAACGGATGACGTGTCTGTCCCTCTGTGACGAACTGGAAAAGTTCTTTATGTTTTCTCTGAGTACTGTGTTGGTGCCTCAGTGTCCCCATAGCAGTTCTTAAGTATCTGGTAGAGCAAAGGGCCAATGCACCTAAATGCCTGGCACTCTGTCTCCCAGCAACTGATGGCCTGGGCCCCTCCCCTGCAAAGGTGCCAGCTGAAAGTGTTGGAGACAAAGGGATCAGGTGACCTCCTGGCCCCGGAAAGGGGCTGAGCAGAGAGGAGGGGCTGGGAGGGGTTGTTAGTCTGGAGCTGGCTGGGGGCAGACGTGGGGGTCTGGCTTACTGACCCCCAGAATGGACCCGGCCGAGGGGTCCAGTTCTCTGTACCTACAAGCTCTGTTTTAGACCCTGTTCCTGTCATCGAATAAACCTCTGTTTTACTGGCTGGCTAAGAGTCATGTCTGACTGCAAAGTGGGGGTGCAGGACCCGGTGGCTTCCCCAGGACCCCACTGAGGCGGGCTCGCTGTGGGAAGCGCACGGAGGGGCAGAGGATGCTGAATGCTCCAAGGAGAGACCCAGGAGGTGAAGCCGTGTGAGCTTCTTGCCCTGAACAAGTCTGCTCTGAGGGAGAGGAGGCTCCCCAAAGTCCTGCCTGGCTTGGTGGGGAGCAGTTCCAGAGCATCGCCCGGTGACTCCGTGACACCCTCTCTCCTGGGACATGTGAGGGCTGCGTTGTGTGGGCACCTCTCAGCACTGCCCCAGCCCCCATTAGCCAAGGCTGACCCAGCTTTCTGAGCTGGAGGAGGGACCAGTATGGCTGCTGTGGTCTGACCTGGGCCGTGTGTTACTGGGTAACAAGCTGAATCCTACGGGCCCCTTGTCTGCTCTGAGCACAACCCAGTGTGAGGTTGGGTCAGAGGTTTGCTACTCAGTGAGTGGGACTCACTCACAAGTGTGACCCTGTCACAATGGCTGAGCGTGAGCTGCCCCCATGCAAACCCCTCCCCACAACCCCAGCATGGAGACCGGGGGCAAAGGCAGAAACCTGACAGCGAGGAGGGACAGAGAGGAAACTAAGGCAGAGGAGAGGAGGGTGGGAAGGTTCAGTGAGCTTGGTCTATGATTCTTGAACTGGCTCATCCCTCCTACTCTCCGCCCTGCTCCTCTCTTCCCACCCACCCCACCAAGGGGCAGTTGAAGGGGCCAAGCTGGGTGTGTCTGTCCCGACCGATGGAGGCTGCGCAGTCGGTGCCGGCTGCAGGGCCAGGATCTCAGGGCTCCGGGGAGCAGGAACCCCAGGCTGTGGGGGAAGCACCTTCCTCTCTGTGCCTGGCTGGAGCGAGCACATCCCTGCTCCCCTCCCTGTTCACTGCCCCCAGCCCAGCACAGTCTGTGCCCACTGGGCCCTGAACACGGCTGGGCTCTGGGCCATTCCACACCCCTGGCCCCTGAGCCTGTTGGGATCCTGAGCCAGTCAGCTCAGTGCCTTGTTCTAGGGGATCCCCAACCCCTGGGGAGCCTCCTGTCAGCCCCCCAGAAGCTCCTTCCTGAGCAGGGTCCCAGGCCCTGAGTCACTCGCTGGCTGCTCCAGGCTGGCCAGGCCCGGGATCTCCAGCAGGTCCATTGGTGCTGGCACCGCACTCGCTGCCGGAGCTCCCAACCCCTGACCCAGCCCGGCCCGTTGTCCCAGCGCTGACCCCTCCCCTGCGGCTGGGGACACTGCTGCTCTCAATGGCTGAGCCCCTCTCTCTGCCGCTGCCTCTGCTGCTGCGCTCGCAGGCTCAGCCCGTGCCAGGGCCAATGCGGCGCTGTTGGGGCTGCTCCTTCCCTTGGCACCTGGATTCTCTGTGTCTGGGGCAAATGTCGGGTGAGAGGGCAGGGACCTGCTCAGAGATACACGCCCTGAGCTGCACCCAGAGAGCAGAGACCAGCCAGGGCTGGGCAGTAAAGTGCCACTGTGCTGGGATTAACCCTTTCTTTCCCCCCACCCCAGCAACCCCAGCCAGTCAGTGCCACTCAACTGCCTGTGCTCTGACCCCAGGGACCCAGGTCCAGCAGCTCGGGGGAGTCGCTGGGTGAATGTGGTAGGCAGAGTAACCAGGGCTCCCTGCGCCCCAGGGTCCACATGTGCAATGTCATGCAGCTCTTAGGGGCTGGGCAGTGAGGGTTATTGATCCCAGACTCAGCCATTTCAGGGTATCTTGGCAAGCATCTTGCCTCAGTTTATCCTCTTCAGCACTCCTTAAATTACGCATCACAGTCCAAAAGATCTGAGAGAAAAGTCCCTTCCTGGGGTCTGCTCTGAGTCCAAGTAAACCCTGAAATAAAATCTTTTCCCTCACTCTGCTCCAGCCTCCAGCTGTCACTTCAGCTCCTCACTGTCCTCAGGAGCCCTCAGTCCTTCCCAGAGCTGAGCTTGGATTCGTGTCCATGGTGGAATCAGGTGACTCCTGCCCTCCCTCCTGGAGCTGGGTCATTTCAGACTGTGCCTCTATTCTCTGCATTCACTTTCTCCCGCTGGGGGCAGCTCCCGAGGATTCTGTCCTGCTCCAGCTGCTGCTGTGATTGTCATCTCAGACAGCTCCTCCCCCTTAGGGGAGCTCCTCTGTCTAGGACAGTGGTCCCCAAACTTTTTTGATCAAACCCTCCCTAGCCTGGTTTGTGCCCCCACCCTGGGAGCTGCTGTCAAGAGCTGGGCCAAGAACGGGGCTCCAGTTGGGGCCAGAAGCTGGTGGCCATGGGTGGGAGTGGACCCGCAGTTGGAGCCAGGAGCTGGGGGCTTCGGCCAGGGGCGGAACCATGTTAGAGGCTGGGGCTGCAGCTGGGTTCTCAGCCTGGAGCAGGGCCGGGAGTGGGTGGCTGAAGTGGGGCCGAAGATGCAGCTGGGACTGAGGGTGGGGTCAGAGTGGAGCTGGGGGCAGAGCAGGGCTGGGTGGCATTCCCTTCCCGCCACTATGGGGGCTGTCCAGGCCCTGTCAGGCCCCCCAAATGTTCCTCAACACCCACAGTTTGGGGAGTACTGCTCTAGGAGCCCCTTCCAGGCTCCTTGCTCTGGTGAGCTCTCCTGGGAGCTCCTCTTCTTAGCAGCTTCCTGTCCCTAGGATCCCTTCAGCTGAGCCTGGTTACCCTTTATCAAGCTCATTAGCTGTTTCACTGTCAACTAGCCACCTAGGGATTTAATTACTTCCAGGTTGGTCTGGGTTGTCTCATTCTCCCCAACAGGGGCCTGTCACAGATAGTCTGGTCCGTGATTCCCCTAACAGGGCCAGCACTCTTAACACACTTATCCCAACCCACAGAGCGAACCTGTATTCAAAGGGAGGCTTGACCATGGCTGACACTTGGTTATGTTCTGCTACAAAAGTTTCAAACTCCAGGGAAGTAAATTAGTGGCCACTTCCAGGAGCTCCATGGAGCTAGGGCAGGCAGGGACCCTGCCTTAGCCCCAGGCTCCGCTGCGTCACTTACCAGACTGTTAATGTCCCAGTCAGTGGTGCCAACCAGAGCCGCCAGGGTCCCTTTTGAACCAGGTTTTCCAATGAAAAAACAGACACCTGGCAACCCTATGGACAGGTGCCAACCCTAAGTCCTGTCCACATGGCCCAGTAACACCCAGATGAGCCAGGTACAGGCAGCCACATGCCAGCCCAGGCCCCTGGCAGGGACCCCGAGCTGCCAGCTGCCATGGTCACTAACAGTGTTAACTCTGTCACGTGCCACTCACCACGCTTAGAGGCCCCTGGACCCAGCCCCAGGAACTGCTGTAACCTAGAACCATAACAATGCAGGGCTGGAAGGGACCTTGAGAGGTCACCTAGTCCAGCCCCCCACGCTAGGTCAGGGACTAGACTATCCCTGGCAGGGATTTGTCCAACCTGTTCTTACAAACCTCCAGTGACGGGGATCCCACAACCTCCCTTGGAGCCGGGTCCAGAGCTTCACTGCCCTGAGAATTAGAAAGTGTTTCCTCATCTCTAGCCTCAACCTCCCTTGCTGCAGATTGTGCCCGTTGCTCCTTGGACAGGCCCTCGCCCTGCCCACTGGGGCACTGGCTGTGTCACCAAACCTGAGCATCACTGTTATTGCACTGAATGGCTGGCGGCGCTGGGCTGGCCAAGGGGGGGCAGTGAGGGCAGCTGGGGCCTTTCACTCCCCAGTCACCGATCTCAGCCCAGGCTCAGAGTTCAGTTAGTTCCCAGCGGACAGGAGCTCACGTCGTAACTCACCTTAACTGCAGCCTCACCGGCCACGTCCACAGGGAGGCCAAGGCCTGAACGGGCCGCAGATGATTCCTCCCCAGGGAGAGGCTCCGGCAGATCTCAGGGCTGAGCCATGTTGGCAGGACAGTGGGGGGCTGACACGACCTCTGTCTCCTTATACCCTCAATACACAGAGCTCCAGCAGCCGAGGTGTAAAACCCAATTCGTATCCCCAGCACCGAACTCACTGTCACTGCCCCAAGGGTCCTCTCCTACTGGGGTTGAGGGGTAAGGGGCACTGGAAGAGGGGGGCCGGGGGGCGTGGCCCCATCACTTTTACCAGTGGGACGGCTATTCCCTCCCTCTTTTTACCAGCTGTAAGGGTGAGCGATGACAAGGGAGGAGGCCGAGAGGAGAGACCAGGGGATCAGGGTGTTGGGGAAGAGGTGGTGTGAAGGCAGGGGCTCAGGAAGAAGGGGTAGTGTGAGAGCGAGGTGTGATGCAGCAGGGACTGTCTGTGTGGGGAGTGGAAGAGCAGGGGAGGACTTTAGGGGATGGACGATGCCAGGGCCTGTAACCTGAGCTAGGTAAGGGAGGGGAAAGGTCAACACCTTTGCCCGGGAAGGGGACAAAGGAAGGGAGTGGCAGGAGGGAAGCAGTTTGAGTTTGGGCTTGGGGCTGTGTGGGCAGAATTCAGGGTATCCTAGCTAGGATCCAAGCACCCTGAAAGCCCAGAAGGACTCGGTGGAGGGGTCCTGACTGTGCCTGCAAGCTCTGCTGTAACCTGTGTTCCTGTTGTCCAATAAACCTTCTGTTTTACTGGCTGGCTGAGAGTCACTGTGGGTCCCAGGAAGAGGGGTGCAGGGCCGGACTCCCCCACACTCCGTCACAACTGGTGGTAGCAGTGGGATATACTGCACCCCGTGGACGGCGCTTCATGCAGTAAGTGACTGGGGAGCAGTAAAACAAAGGGGTGGTTAACCCCTGGGAGTGTGTGCCCCGTGAGAAGGACTTTGCAGTAACAGGGTCCCCCGGGGGATTGCAGAGAGCGGTCCCAGGGGCGGAGGAGTCTGCAGCTCGACCCTGGCAGAGAGGTGGTGACCTCACAAAGGGCTGGTGCACTAGGGGTCCCCCTGGAAACCGTGGGGAGCGGCGAGCACCCCGGCCTGTGAGTGCCCAGCAGGAAGATGTATGCCAAGCGGCGCAAGTGCGACCTGCTGGAGCTGTGCAAGCAGAGGGGGCTGCACCCAGGGAGGCTCACCAAGGACCAGCTGATTGCCCAGCTGGAGCAGGGAGACCGCATGAATGAACGGAGCCCTATCTCTGAGGGAAGCAGCCGGGCAGATGCAGCGCAGGCACTAGTGTCTGTCCCCGCTGGGAGTGGTCAGCCGGCGGACGAGGGCTTCCCGAGACCCCCCCTTCCTAGGCCTAGGGGAAAGGCGGGGAGGAGCCCAGTGTATACCAAGGGCACCGTGACACCCCCAGCCAGCAGAGGATACTCCCGGCGAAGCCCACCCCCCAGCAGGGGATCCTCCCGGCAACGCTCAGCATCCGTGGAGCGGACGCGGCTGGAATATGAAAGGGAGCTGAGACGGGAGGAGCTCGAGTTAAAGAGGCAAGAGCTGGAGGAGAAGGCGAAACAGCGTGAACATAAGGAGAGCCAGCGCCAGCGTGAGTGGGAGGAGAAGAAGAACCAGCGTAAACATGAGCGGGAGGAGAAGGAGAAACAGCATAAACATGAGCTGGACCTGGCCCGGCTGAGGAGCAGCGAGGCTCCGGCTGCGGTGAGTGAGGGGGGACCCAAGCCTACAAAGAGCTTTGATAAGCACTTGCTGCCCCGGCGTAAGGAGGGGGAGGACATAGATACCTTCCTGACGGCCTTTGAGAATGCCTGCGAGCTGCACAGGGTTAACCCTGCAGACAGGATCGCAGTTCTCACCCCCTTACTGGACTCCAAAGCCGTGGAGGTGTACAGCCGAGTGAAAGGGGCGGAGGCAGGGGACTACGAACTGTTCAAACAGGCCCTGCTCCGCGAGTTTGGGCTGACTCCTGAGATGTACCGGAAAAAGTTCCGGAGCCAGCGTAAAACCCGTGAGGTCACATACCTACAACTGGTCAACCGGGCTCAGGGGTATGCCCGCAAGTGGACAGCTGGGTCCCAAACTAAAGAGGGCCTGCTTGACCTATTCATACTGGAGCACCTGTACGAGCAGTGCCCGTTCGACTTGAGGCTGTGGTTGATGGACCAGAAGCCGGAGAACCCACAGCACGCAGGCCAGCTGGCTGACCAATTTGTGGACAGTCGGGCAGGGGATGGCAGGGAGGAGTCTCGAAGGAGCAAGCCTGCCTCAACGCAGAGAGAGAGTCATCATGGGACCTCCCAGCGGGGTCCTATGGAGAACCCCCCCAAAAGGGGAACATCCAGCAGCAGGTCCCTCCGACCCACTCAAGGGGACCCACGAGATATGGGCTGCTATCACTGTGGCCAACGAGGTCACATATGGGCCCAGTGCCCCAGGCTCAGGGACAGAACAAAGCAGACCCAACCCGCAGAGGGTGGACTGGGTAAAAACCCAATCGGAGGAGGGGCTACATTCCCAGGAAAGGGGGGCTGGCAACAGACCACCTGTAGACGCTCCAGGCTCCGGGTTTTTGGTTTACCGGCTGGGCGCGGGGCTGCCCCTCCGGAAGGAGTGCATTGTTTCCCTGGAGGTAGATGGGAGGAAGGTCACTGGGTACTGGGACACGGGCGCAGAGGTGACACTGGCCCGGCCCGAGGTAGTGGCCTCAGATCGGATGGTGCCCGACACCTACCTGACCCTGATGGGCATGGGCGGGACCCCATTCAAGGTGCCCGTGGCAAGGGTACACCTGAAATGGGGGGCCAAGGAGGGCCCCAAGGATGTGGGGGTACACTGATATTTGCCCACTGACGTGTTAATGGGAGGGGACCTCGAGGACTGGCCTAGTAACACCCAGAGTGCCCTGGTCGTGACTCGTAGTCAGAGTCGGCAAAGGGCACTGCACCCCGACAACGGGGAAGGTACTCGACCCGAGATGCAGGACCCTAACCCAGGGAGCGGGGAACGCCCAGGGGCACGGTGCAGAGAGGCTGCGGCCTCAGACCCAGCCAGCAAGAGAGAGCCGGTCCCCATCCCTGTCCCAGCTGCTGAGTTCCAAGCCGAGTTGCAGAAAGATCCCTCCTTGCGGAAGCACCGGGACCGGGCTGACCTTAGTGCGGTACAGACCATGAGGAGAGGTGGCAAGGAGAGGTTCCTGTGGGAGAAGGGGTTCCTGTACCGAGAATGGGCTCCCCCAGGGGAAGTAGAGTCATGGGGGATCAGGAGGCAGCTGGTGGTTCCCCAGAAGTTTCGTCACAAGCTGCTGTACCTGGCCCATGACATCCCTTTCGCAGGGCACCAGGGAATCCGACGCACCAGGCAGAGGCTGCTACAGAACTTCTACTGGCCTGGGGTCTTTACCCATGTCTGACAGTACTGTCAATCCTGTGACCCCTGCCAGAGGGTGGGGAAGGCCCGGGACAAGGGGAAAGCGGCTTTGAGGCCTTTACCATCATAGAAGAACCTTTCCAGAAGGTGGCCATGGACATAGTGGGACCCCTCAGCAAGATGACCCGGTCAGGGAAGAAATACATCCTGGTGGTGGTGGATTTTGCCACTCGCTACCCCGAGGCGGTGGCCTTGTCCTCTATCAAAGCCGACACAGTGGCAGATGCGCTGCTGACAATTTTCAGCCGGGTGGGGTTCCCCAAGGAGGTCTTAATGGACCAGGGGTCCAATTTCATGTCGGCCCTGCTCCGGTCCTTATGGCAGAAATGTGGGGTCCAGCACAACTGGGCCTCAGCGTATCACCCCCAGTCCAACGGGCTGGTAGAAAGGTTCAACGGGACGCTGAAGATGATGCTAAAAATATTTATGAACCAGCACCCGCAGGACTGGGACAAGTACTTACCTCACCTGCTGTTCGCGTACAGGGAGGTGCCCCAGGAATCTGCCGGGTTTTCACCTTTCGAACTGTTGTATGGAAGGTGGGTAAGGGGGCCCCTAGACCTGATGAGGGACGAATGGGAGGGGAAGGCCTCTCCCGAGGGAGAGTCAGTGGTGGAGTATGTCCTGACTTTCCGGGAAAGGCTGGCTGAGCTCATGGGCCTGGCCAGGGAGAATCTGGCCCGAGCCCAGAGGAGGCAGAAGGTCTGGTATGACCGCATGGCATGGGCCCGTGCCTTCGCCACCCGAGATCAGGTGATGGTTCTGATCCCCGTGAGGAGAAACAAACTCCAGGCCGCCTGGGAAGGGCCCTTCAAGGTTATCAAGCAACTGAATGAGGTAAACTATGTGGTGGAGCTGTCAAACCGGGCACATCACCGTCGGGTGTACCATGTGAACATGATGAAACCATACTATGACAGGGGGAATGTTGGTGTTGGCCGTGTGTGGACATTGGGAGGGGCAGGGGAGATGACCCCTAGTAGATCTATTCCCTGGGACAAA
>NC_066628.1:8011399-8061765 GCF_025201925.1 Gopherus flavomarginatus | reverse complement strand
TTTGGACGCTAAGGTCCAAATCTGGGAAAGTTATGATATGGTGGCAGTGGTGGGATAGACAGAATCCAGAAGCCAGTAGGAATATTATATTTTTCTTTCTCTGCTAGGGGCTTTTTAGCAGAGAGGGTTTGGTTTTAAAAGGAACCAGGGAGAATTTTTTTTTCTGCTCTCTCTGGCAGTTGTGGCTTGCATATTAAGCAAGAAACCATTAAGGAGCTGTTACAGGTCTTTTGTCACGCAATAGCACTCCGATTAGGAGTCAAATGCCAGCACTATATACATGCAAATAAAGTGGTTTTTCTGGTTTACTTAACATTGAAAAGATTAGCTAAAGGAAGAAAGGGAAAAAGGCACTGTTGCTAGGCAGACCCCAGGAGGCAACAGAGAACCTGCAGTTCAGACAACAAACACCGGAGGGCACCCCAACACAAGAAAACAAGATGTCACGAAAAGCAGATGCAGGAAAGCTCGAGGCAATGGAAAAACAGATAGAACTGCTCAGAACACAGATGGCCAGAGATGAGGCAACTCACCAACAAGAGATGGAAAGGCTACAAAAACAACAAGAAGCCAAAAATGCAGCCCACCACAGAAAACTACAAGAAGAAGAGATGGCCCACAAAATGAAACAAGCAGAAGAAGAGGTAGCCTACCGCCGAGAAATGGAAAAAACAACAAAAAGAAATGGAAAAACAACAAAAAGAAAATGAAGAGAAGGAAAAACAGAGAAACATGAACTGGACTTAGCGCAAGCTGGGCTACATGCGCCAGCCAATCCTAACAACCCTTCGCCAATTATGGTTCCACAGCACAGGAAATTTCCCACCTACAAGGCAGGTGATGACACCAAGGCCTTCTTGGAAAATTTTGAAAGAGCCTGTCTTGGGTACCGCATCCCAGAAGACCAGTACATGGTAGAATTGAGGCCACACCTCAGTGGACCTTTAGCAGAGGTGGCAGCTGAAATGCCTAAGGAGAACATGAACGACTATAAACTTTTTTCAAACCAAGGCCAGATACAGAATGGGGATAACCCCGGATCATGCCCGTCGGCGTTTCAGAACCCAAAAGTGGAAACCAGATGTGTCATTTCCCAAACACGCCTACTACGTTGGGAAAAATTATGAGGCCTGGCTATCAGGACACAATGTTAAATCCTTGGAAGAACTGCACCTCCTCATACAAATGGAGCAGTTCTTGGATGGTGTTCCTGAGGACATAACGCGGTACATACAAGATGGAAAACCCAAAAATCTCGCTGAGGCGGGGAAGATTGGAGCCAGATGGATGGAAGTGGCAGAAAGCAAGAAAGCTACTGTCAAGGGGAATGAATACCCCAGGGGGCACACCGACCATAAACCCTACAACCGAGGACAGCCAAAGACCCCACATACAACCCAAGTAAAGCCACAGACGCCCTATTCTTCCACCTCACCAGTCTCCAGTAACTCACCTCGGCCCAGTGACCCATCAGATGGAAGATGCTTTAAGTGTAATGAACTGGGACATATCAAGGAAAACTGTCCAAAGAACGCCATCCGAGTGCAGCTCATTACACCACCATCACACCAAGATCCCCAGGCCCAGA
Source organism: Gopherus flavomarginatus (assembly GCF_025201925.1). Classification (NCBI taxonomy): domain Eukaryota; kingdom Metazoa; phylum Chordata; order Testudines; family Testudinidae; genus Gopherus; species Gopherus flavomarginatus. Next base: position 8,060,177 of record NC_066628.1, on the reverse strand, counting down.
TGCTTCTCAAATACCCTTGGAGCGAAGGGAAAATTTGAGAGTGGGCGGAAAGAAGCTTACTGCATGGAGAGACACGGGGGCACAAGTGTCAGCTGTCCACCAATCCTTCGTAGACCCCAAATTCATCAACCCAAAGGCCCAAGTGACAATTTACCCCTTTATGTCACAAGCTGTAGACTTACCTACAGCTGAACTGCCTGTCCAGTACAAAGGCTGGTCAGGAATGTGGACTTTTGCAGTCTATGACAATTATCTTATCCCCATGCTACTGGGGGAAGACTTGGCCAACCAGGTGAAGCGGGCCAAGCGAGTGGGAATGGTTACACGTAGCCAAACCAGGCAAGCTTCCAGACCCATTCCTGTTCCTGAGCCGTCCACAGACGCCCCGTCTGTGTTACCAGAGACCCAGACAGAGGTAGTGCACACGGATTCCATGCCAACCACTGAAGCAGCCACAGCACCTCCAGTCCCAGGCCCGGAACTGGAACAGCAACCAGAACCAGCAATTGCAACCACATCTTCAAACTCAACGCCAGAGGGCGCCAGCGAGCCAAAACTGGCAGAAGCAGCAGACAACCATACCCAAAAGGCTCAGCCAGAGCCTGAAATACCCTCAGGTGCACCAGCGGAGAGCGGTTCCCCAGCAACGGAAACAACCCCATCACCTACATCGCTTCCAGAGGGACCAAGCCCAAGTCCACAGTCTGAGGAAGAGCTGGTGACCTCAGCCTCAAGGGAACAGTTCCAGACTGAGCAGGAAGCAGATGACAGCCTTCAGAAAGGTTGCGCGGCGGCACGGAGCACCCCACCGCCTCTCAGCTCTTCTAATCAATCCCGGTTTGTTATAGACCAAGGACTTTTATACAAGGAGATTCTTTCTGGTGGACACCGGGAAGAATGACAGCCACAAAAACAGTTGGTGGTTCCAACTAAGTACCGGGGGAAGCTCTTAAGCTTAGCCCATGATCATCCCAGTGGCCATGCTGGGGTGAACAGAACCAAGGACCGGTTGGGGAAGTCCTTCCACTGGGAGGGGATGGGCAAGGACGTTGCCAAGTATGTCCGGTCTTGTGAGGTATGCCAAAGAGTGGGAAAGCCCCAAGACCAGGTCAAGGCCCCTCTCCAGCCACTCACCATAATTGAGGTCCCGTTTCAGCGAGTAGCTGTGAATATTCTGGGTCCTTTTCCAAAAAAGACACCCAGAGGAAAGCAGTACGTACTAACTTTCGTGGACTTTGCTACCCGATGGCCGGAAGCAGTAGCTCTAGGGAACACCAAGGCTAACACTGTGTGCCTGGCCCTAACAGACATTTTTGCCAGGGTAGGTTGGCCCTCCGACATCCTTACAGATTCAGGATATAATTTCCTGGCAGGGACCATGCAAAAACTGTGGGAAATGCATGGGGTGAACCACTTGGTTGCCACCCCGTACCACCATCAAACCAATGGCCTGGTGGAAAGGTTTAATGGAACTTTGGGGGCCATGATACGTAAATTTGTCAACGAATACTTCAATAATTGGGACCTAGTGTTGCAGCAGTTGCTGTTTGCCTACAGGCCTGTACCACATCGCAGTTTAGGGTTTTCACCGGTTGAACTTGTGTATGGTCACGAGGTTAAGGGGGCCATTACAGTTGGTGAAGCAGCAATGGGAGGGGTTTACGCCTTCTCCAGGAACTAACATTCTGGACTTTGTAAGCAACCTACAAAGCACCCTCCGACACTCCTTAGCCCTTGCTAAAGAGAACCTAAAGGATGCTCAGGAAGAGCAAAAGGCCTGGTATGACAGACATGCCAGAGAACATTCCTTCAAGGTAGGAGACCAGGTTATGGTCTTGAAGGCGCAACAGGCCCATAAGATGGAAGCATCATGGGAAGGGCCATTCACGGTCCAAGAGCGCCTGGGAACTGTGAACTACCTCATAGCATTTCCCAATTCCTCACTAAAGCCCAGAGTGTACCATGTTAATTCTCTCAAGCCTTTCTATTCCAGAGACTCACAGGTTTGTCAGTTTACAGTCCAGGGAGATGATGCTGAGTGGCCTGACGGTGTCTACTACGAAGGGAAAAAAGACGGTGGCATGGAAGAGGTAAAACTCTCAACCACCCTGGAACGTCTGCAGCGGCAACAAATCAAGGAGCTGTGCACTAGCTTCGCCCCATTGTTCTCAGCCACCCCAGGACGGACTGAATGGGCATACCACTCCATTGACACAGGTAATGCTCACCCCATTAGAACCCCACCCTACCGGGTGTCTCCTCATGCCCAAGCTGCTATAGAACGGGAGATCCAGAACATGCTACAGATGGGTATAATCCGCTCATCTACCAGTGCATGGGCATCTCCAGTGGTTCTGGTACCCAAACCAGATGGGGAAATATGCTTTTGCGTGGACTACCGTAAGCTAAATGCGGTAACTCGTCCGGACAACTATCCAATGCCACGCACCGATGAGCTATTGGAGAAGTTGGGACGTGCCCAGTTCATCTCTACAATAGACTTAACCAAGGGGTACTGGCAAGTACCGCTAGATGAACCTGCCAAGGAAAGGTCAGCATTCGTCACCCATGCGAGGGTGTATGAATTTAATGTCCTTCCTTTCGGCCTTCGAAATGCACCCGCCACCTTCCAGAGGCTGGTAGATGGTCTACTAGCAGGACTGGGAGAATTTGCAGTTGCCTACCTCGATGATATGGCCATTTTTTCAGACTCCTGGCCCGAACACCTACTACACCTGGAAAAGGTCTTTGAGCGCATCAGGCAGGCCGGACTAACTGTTAAGGCCAAAAAGTGTCAAATAGGCCAAAACAGAGTGACTTACCTGGGGCACCAAGTGGGTTGAGGAACCATAAACCCCCTACAGGCCAAGGTGGATGCTATCCAAAAGTGGCCTGTCCCAAGGTCAAAGAAACAGGTCCAATCCTTCTTAGGCTTGGCCGGATACTACAGGCGATTTGTACCACACTACAGCCAAATTGCTGCCCCACTGACCGACCTGACCAAAAAGACTCAGCCAAATGCAGTTAAGTGGACTGATGAGTGTCAAAAGGCCTTTACCCAGCTGAAGGCGACGCTCATGTCTGACCCTGTCCTCAGGGCCCCGGACTTTGACAAGCCATTCCTAGTAACCACGGATGCATCTGAGCGTGGTATAGGAGCAGTTCTCATGCAGGAAGCAACAGATCACAACTTCCATCCTGTCGTGTTTCTCAGCAAGAAACTGTCTGAGAGGGAAAGTCACTGGTCAGTCAGTGAAAAGGAATGCTACGCCATTGTGTACGCCCTGGAAAAGCTACGCCCATATGTTGGGGACGGCGGTTCCAGCTACAAACTAACCATGCTGCACTAAAGTGGCTTCATACTGCCAAGGGGAACAACAAGAAACTTCTTCGTTGGAGTTTAGCTCTCAAAATTTTGATTTTGAAATTCAGCACATCTCAGGAGCTTCTAACAAAGTAGCGGATGCACTCTCCCGTGAGAGTTTCCCAGAATCCAGTAGTTAAAAAGTGTTCTTGTTAGTTATATACTTAGAGGTATATGTAATGGTGCATGTGTTGTATTAATCTGTTTAGTTTAAAGTTCTAGGAGGAAATCGCCGCCAGTGAGCTTCCCCACTGTCTGCAATTTGGGGGGCGTGTCATAAACAGATAGCTAAGGGTTAACGTCTCTTTCACCTGGAAAGAAGTATCTGAAGCACCTGACCAGAGGACCAATCAGGAAACAGGATTTTTTCAACTCTGGGTGGAGGGAAGTTTGTGTCTGATCCTTTGTTCTGGGGTCTTCTGCCTGTATGCTCTCTCGGCTATGAGAAGGGATTTCTATTTCCTGCTTTCTAATCTTCTGTTTCCAAGTTGTGAGTACAAAAGATCAGATAGTGATTTATATGGTTTTTTTTGTATTTACATGTCTATAGTTGCTGGGGTGCTTTGAATTGTATTCTTTTTGAATAAGGCTGTTTATTCAATATTCTTTTAAGCAAATGACCCTGTATTTGTCACCTTAATACAGAGAGACCATTTTTATGTATTTTTCTTTCTTTTTATATAAAGCTTTCTTTTTAAGACCTGTTGGAGTTTTTCTTTAGTGGGGAATTCCAGGGAATTGAGTCTGTACTCACCAGGGAATTGGTGGTAGGAAGAAGTCAGGGGGAAATCTGTGTGTGTGAGATTTATTAGCCTGACTTTGCATTCCCTCTGGGTGAGGGGGAAAGAGAGATTAACTCTCGGTACTTCTGTTTTCCAAGGCTGGGAACGGGGAGGGTGGAATCCCTCTGTTTAGATTCACGGAGTTTGCTTCTGTGTATCTCTCCAGGAACACCTGGAGGGGGGAAGGGAAAAGGTTTATTTCCCTTTGTTGTGAGACTCAAGGGATTTGGGTCTTGGGGTCCCCAGGGAAGGTTTTTTGGGGGGACCAGAGTGCCCCAAAACACTTTAATTTTTTGGGTGGTGGCAGCTTTACCAGGTCCAAGCTGGTAACTAAGCTTGGAGGTTTTCATGCTAACCCCCATAATTTGGACGCTAAGGTCCAAATCTGGGACTAGGTTATGATAGGGGTGGGCACCAGGACAGAAGGGGATGGACCCCAGGGGGCACAGGGAAACAAGGGAAGGGGAAGGCAGCAGGGGGCAGAGGGATGTGAGGAAATGTGGGGGGCTCCAATGGGGCAGGGGAAATCAAGGACAAGGTGAGCTGCCAGGAGGTGAGATGATGTTCAGTGGGGAAGTGGAACCATGGGGAGGAGAGCAAATGAACAGGCATTGGTGCCAAAGGGGCAGAATGGGGGGTGAGGGAGCAGGAGAGCAGACGGTGGGCAGAGAGAGGGGTGTGGAGAAGGGCAGGTCCTAGAGGTGCAGAGGGAGGATGAAGGGAGGGGTGGGGCCCAGAGGTTAGGAGAGGGTGAGGGGAGGAGTTCGGCAGTGCTGAGGTGAGGGGAAGGGCTGAGACCAGGGGGCTGAGGGAAGGGACTTGCACCAGGGAGGCAGATGGGGCCAGGGTAGAGCTGGGACTTGGGGCAGAGGAGGAGCTGGCACCAGGGGACTGGAGGGCTGGTGAGGGGTGCAGGTGTCACGGAGCCAGAGGGGAAGGGGAGGGGCAGGGTGACAAATAAAGAGAAGGTGGCATGGGTGATGGTAGCAGAGGGGCGAGAGGAGAGCAGGGTCAGTGGGGTAGAGGGTGGTGAGGAGCTGGGCACCAGGAAGGAAGGGGCCAAGGGGACGGTCAAGTGTTGAGGAGCAGGAGGAGGGAAGGGGCAGGCAGCAGAAGGGTGCGGGGGGAAGGGAAAGGGCAGGTGCCAGGGGATTGAGGGGGTTGAGCAGAAGGGCAGGCACAGGGAGGGGAGAGGAGGGAAGGGAGAAGCACCAGGGGGCAGAGAGGGGTGAGAGGCAGGGCAGGTGGGAAGAGGGAGGTGTTAGGAGAGGGGATTGGGGAGAGGCAGGTGCCAGGGGGTCAGAGTGGGGCTAGAGGAGAGGTGGGCACAGGGGGACGAGGGAAGGGGCGGGTGCCGGGGTCAGAGAGGGTGAGGAGAGGGGCAGGCATCAGGAAGGCTGAGGGGAGTAAGAGGGGCGAAAGTCAGGACAGGTGAGGAGGGTGAGGGGAGGGTGGGAGACATGGCACAGAGGAGGGAAAGGGGAGAGGTGGATGTCAGGACATAGCTGGGGTGTGAAGTGATGGGAGGGCTCCAGGCTGCAGAGGATGTTTGAGGGAGAGGGGCAGATGCCAGGATGGCAGGGGGAGAAGGGATGGGCTGTTCCAGTGGGGCAGAGATGGGTGGAGGGCAGGGGCACCTGCTAGGGAGGCAAAGTGGGAGTAGAGGAGCAGGAGCCCAGGCGAGCAGAAAGGGAGTGAGAAGAAAGAGAGGGATGTTGGTGAGGGGTCAGAATAGATGCAGGGTCCAGAGTCTCTCACAGGGGTGAGGGAAGGGTAAGGGAGGGGCGGGAGCCAGAAAGGGGGGAGGGAGAGGTAGGCCCCAGGGAATCTCTGTTGCTTTGGGGCCACGTGTGGTTGGTTTCTCGTTCACAGCAGGTCAGTACTGTCCCCACACACACTGAGGGTGTAGCCCTGCCCCAGGGGGAGCAGCTGGGACTCTCCATGCTGGTGAGCCTCACGGGCCCCACCTTCCAGCCAGGAAAACCCCACAGCCAGCCCCTCCCCTCGCCCGGCCCAGCCCCACCCCCACGGGGGCAGTTATCTGGATTGGGCTCGCATGGGGCACAGTACAGTGGAAGATTCTGGGAGGGTATAAATGCGAACTAATGGGCTGTTGCTAATGAGGCCAGGGCAGTGGGGAGCGGAGGTGGCATTTCTCCACTTACTGCCCCCTCCATCTGGGAGAAGCTGCACCAGGAACCAGTTCCATTTCACACCTGCACAGCGCGTCTGCACTAGGGGTTTGCACCAGTGCAGCTACATCAGTGCAAGGAAACCCTGGCAGACATGGCTGAGACACTGCTGTGCCAGGGGCCGTAACCCCTCCCGTCACTGGGGCTATGGATCAATAATTACAGGGACACTGGAGCAGGGGAGCTGGACTTTGGGTTCCCAGATGGGGGCCTGACCCACTGGGCTGCAGAATCCTTCTCTCTCCCACGCTCTGGCCCAGTGCCCATGGCAGTGATGAGACACAGGGGGACCTCATCAGACACCTGGAGCCCAGCAGTTCAAGCTCTCATGGCATCACACGGGGGGATTGTACCTGGGGCTCTCAGCTGAGGGCCCAGACACTGGGCTAAAGGCTACAAGGGAAGCAGCAGCACCTTTTTCTCTTAATTGAAACTAGTCAGCGAACCCGACATGGAGTCACAAATAGTTTCTGTTGACTCGAAATATAATTTTGCAGCAAATAAACCAGTTGTCCAAATCATTTCACCCAGCTCCACTGCAAACCTCTCTGAGCAACTTAGGAGCTGCAATCCCAGTGACTTGCAATGAGTGACTGTCAACATCCCCAGACACGCAGTTACAGGCAGGCCAGACTCAGGACTTCAGCTATGAAACACTCCAGAGCTGCTGTTGAATTTGCCCTTTGCAGACAAATGCCCCCTGGGCCCCTGATCTCAGCCCCATAAATCAGGCTGAAAATGGAGACTTGGCTCCAGTCTGAACCCTCTGCCCAGAGCCATTTGTCCCATGGACGCTGCTAGCAGCACAGACCCTCTGCAGCTGCACCTGGGCATCTCCCAGAGCGGATAACAGTCACAGAGACCATCGAAGAGCCCCAGGGGCTCAGGTGTCTCCATCTAACGACTCTGCCAGCCACCCCCCTCCCCTTGCTCTTGTTAAGCAGCCCTGGGACAGACACGCTGGGAACTTTCACACTCAGACTCTGAATACACTTCGGGTCCTTCTACACAGCCTGCAGCAGCGAGTTTTGGAACAGGGTGGACAGATTCAGGCTTATGGGCTCCCTCTTTAGAATTAAAAATAGCCACAAAGATTTTCAGATTCTGCCTGGAGCTCAGGCTCTGAAGCCCAGAGAGCAGGGGCGGCTTCAGGCCCCAGCACGCCAAGCGTGTGTTTGGGGCAGCATGCCGCGGGTGGGGGGGGGGGGTGCTCTGCCGGTCGCTAGGAGGGTGGCAGGCAGCTCCAGTGAACCTTCCGCAGGCATGCCTGCGGAGGGTCCGCTGGTCCCACGGCTTCTATGGAGCAGTGGAACCAGCGGACCCTCCGAAGGCATGCCTGCGGGAGGTCCACTGAAGCTGTGGGACTGGCGACCAGCAGAGCGCCCCCCGCGGCATGCCGCCGTGCTTGGGGCAGTGAAATGTCTAGAGCCGGCCCTGCCAGAGAGGAGCCAGGTCTCACCCTCACAGTGCAAGAGGGGACATTGTCTGTGTCCACATCCCCTTCACCCCCTTCCTGGGATGGGGAAAAGCAGACCCAGGACCCTTCCCTTCACCCCCAGGGCAGAGGAGTGAGAGCCCTCAGCCTCCTGGGCAGTTGGACCTCCCAGCACAGGTGCCTGGGTGAGCATGAAAGTGTCTCCACACAGAGAGCTCTGTACACCCAGCAAATACACAGATGCAGGGGCGGCTCTAGACATTTTGCCACTCCAAGCACGGAGAGTCCAAAGCCGCGGGACAGCGGACCCACCGCAGGGGAGGGATAGCTCTGTGGTTTGAGCATTGGCCTGCTAAACCCAGGGTTGTGAGTTCAGTCCTTGAGGGGGCCATTTAGGGAACTGGGATAAAAAACTAGTTTGGGGATTGGTCCTCCTTTGAGCAGGGAGTTGGACTAGATGACTTCCTGAGGTCCCTTCTAACCCTATGATTCGATTCTATTCTATTCTATAAGCCGCCGAAGGCACTCTGCCTGCCTCCCTAGTGGCAACCAGCAGAGCGCCCCCCACAGTTTGCCACCCCAGGCACGTGCTTGGAGCGCTGGTGCCTGGAGCCGCCCCTGCACAGATGTGCCCGTGGATCAGGATCCGGGATGGCGCTCTCCCCATGAGTGATGGAAGCTCCCTCAAAGTAGAGGGGTCACCCACTCGTGCCAGCCCTTCTCCCTGAGCTCCTGTTCCCACACCCCTGAACCCTCACTCTCACGCTGCCCCTTCTTCCTGAGTCCCTGCCTGTGATGCAGTAGGGACTGTCTGTGTGGGGAGTGGGAGAGCAGGGGAGGACTTTAGGAGATGGACGATGCCAGGGCCTGTAACCTGAGCTAGGTAAGGGAGGGGAAAGGTCAACACCTTTCCCCGGGAAGGGGACAAAGGAAGGGAGTGGCAGGAGAGAAGCAGTTTGAGTTTGGGCTTGGGGCTGTGTGGGCGGAATTCAGGGTATCCTAGCTAGGATCCAAGCACCCTGAAAGCCCAGAAGGACTCGGTGGAGGGGTCCTGACTGTGCCTGCAAGCCCTGCTGTAACCTGTGTTCCTGTTGTCCAATAAACCTTCTGTTTTACTGGCTGGCTGAGAGTCACTGTGGGTCCCAGGAAGAGGGGTGCAGGGCCGGACTCCTCCACACTCCGTGACAACTGGTGGCAGCGGTGGGAGATACTGCACATCGTGGACGGCGCTTCCTGCAGTAAGTGACTGGGGAGCAGTAAAACGAAGGGGTGGTTAACCCCTGGGAGTGTGTGCCCAGTGAGAAGGACTTTGCAGTAACAGGGTCCCCCGGGGGATTGCAGCGAGCGGTCCCAGGGGCGGAGGAGTCTGCAGCTCGACCCTGGCAGAGAGGTGGTGACCTCAAGAAGGGCTGGTGCACTAGGGGTCCCCCCTGGAAACCGTGGGGAGCGGCGAGCACCCCGGCCTGTGAGTGGTCAGCAGGAAGATGTATGCCAAGCGGCGCAAGTGTGACCTGGTGGAGCTGTGCAAGCAGAGGGGGCTGCACCCAGGGAGGCTCAGCAAGGACCAGCTGATTGCCCAGCTGGAGCAGGGAGACCGCATGAATGAACGGAGCCCTGTCTCTGAGGGAAGCAGCCGAGCAGATGCAGCGCAGGCACCAGTGTCTGTCCCCGCTGGGAGTGGTCAGCCGGCAGACGAGGGCTTCCCGAGACCCCCCCTTCCTAGGCATAGAGGAAGGGCGGGGAGGAGCCCAGTGTATACCGAGGGCACCGTGACACCCCCGGCCAGCAGGGGATCCTCCCGGCGACGCTCGGCATCCGTGGAGCGGATGCGGCTGGAATATGAAAGGGAGCTGAGACGGGAGGAGCTCGAGTTAAAGAGGCGAGAGCTGGAGGAGAAGGCGAAACAGCGTGAACATGAGGAGAACCAGCGTAAACATGAGGAGAACCAGCGCCAGCGTGAGTGGGAGGAGAAGGAGAAACAGCGTGAACATGAGCTGGACCTGGCCCGGCTGAGGAGCAGTGAGGCTCCGGCTGCGGTGAGTGAGGGGGGACCCAAGCCTACAAAGAGCTTTGATAAGCACTTGCTGCCCCGGCGTAAGGAGGGGGAGGACATAGATACCTTCCTGACGGCCTTTGAGAATGCCTGCGAGCTGCACAGGGTTGACCCTGCAGACAGGATCGCAGTTCTCACCCCCTTACTGGACTCCACAGCTGTGGAGGTGTACAGCCGACTGAAAGGGGCGGAGGCAGGGGACTACGAACTGTTCAAACAGGCCCTGCTCCGCGAGTTTGGGCTGACTCCTGAGATGTACCGGAAAAAGTTCCGGAGCCAGCGTAAACCCGTGAGGTCACATACCTACAACTGATCAACCGGGCGCAGGGGTATGCCCGCAAGTGGACAGCTGGGGCCCAAACTGAAGAGGACCTGCTTGACCTATTCATACTGGAGCACCTGTACGAGCAGTGCCCGTCCGACCTGAGGCTGTGGTTGATGGACCAGAAGCCGGAGAACCCGCAGCATGCAGGCCAGCTGGCCGACCAATTTGTGGACAGTCGGGCAGGGGAAAGCGGCTTTGAGGCCTTTACCCATCATAGAAGAACCTTTCCAGAAGGTGGCCATGGACATAGTGGGACCTCTCAGCAAGATGACCCGGTCAGGGAAGAAATACATCCTGGTGGTGGTGGATTTTGCCACTCGCTACCCCGAGGTGGTGGCCTTGTCCTCTATCGAAGCAGACACAGTGGCAGATGCGCTGCTGACAATTTTCAGCCGGGTGGGGTTCCCCAAGGAGGTCTTAACGGACCAGGGGTCCAACTTCATGTCGGCCCTGCTCCGGTCCTTATGGCAGAAATGTGGGGTCCAGCACAACTGGGCCTCAGCGTATCACCCCCAGTCCAACGGGCTGGTAGAAAGGTTCAACGGGACGCTGAAGATGATGCTAAAAACATTTATGAACCAGCATCCGCAAGATTGGGACAAGTACTTACCTCACCTGCTGTTTGCGTACAGGGAGGTACCCCAGGAATCTACCGGGTTTCACCTTTCGAACTGTTGTATGGAAGGCGGGTGAGGGGGCCCCTAGACCTGATGAGGGACGAATGGGAGGGGAAGGCCTCTCCCGAGGGAGAGTCAGTGGTGGAGTATGTCCTGACCTTCCGGGAAAGACTGGCCGAGCTCATGGGCCTGGCCAGGGAGAATCTGGCCCGAGCCCAGACGAGGCAGAAGGTCTGGTATGACCGCACGGCACGGGCCCGTGCCTTCGCCACCGGGGATCAGGTGATGGTTCTTATCCCCGTGAGGAGAAACAAACTCCAGGCCGCCTGGGAAGGGCCCTTCAAGGTTATCAAGCAACTGAATGAGGTAAACTATGTGGTGGAGCTGTCAAACCGGGCACATCACCGTCGGGTGTACCATGTGAACATGATGAAACCATACTATGACAGGGGGAATGTGGTGTTGGCCGTGTGTGGAACATTGGGAGGGGCAGGGAGATGACCCCTTAGTGGATCTATTCCCTGGGACAAAAGCTGGTTCCCCCCTGGAGGCGATTCCCCTCTCTGAGCAACTGACCCCGGGCCAGCACGCTGAGATCAGAGGGGTGCTGCATCTGTACCGACAGCTGTTTTCCAACCAGCCTGGACGCACTAATTTGACTGTCCACCGGGTGGAGACGGGGTCACACCCCCCTATAAGATGCTCCCCTTTTCGGGTCACTGGTAAAACTGCCCAGGATCTTGAAAGAGAGGTCAGGGACATGCTGGCTTTGGGGGTGATCCAGCCGTCTTCCAGCCCTTGGGCCTCGCCAGTAGTGCTGGTTCCCAAGAAGGATGGGTCAATCCGGTTCTGTGTGGACTATCCAAAGCTCAATGCCATCACTGTATCTGATGCCTACCCTATGCCCAGTCCTGACGAGCTCCTAGACAAGCTGGGAGGTGCACGGTACCTCACCACTATGGATCTTACCAAAGGCTACTGGCAAGTGCCGCTGGATGCAGATGCCAGGCTGAAATCGGCCTTATCACCCCTCTGGGGCTCTATGAGTTTTTGACCCTGCCCTTCGGCCTCAAGGGAGCGCCGGCCACCTTCCAGCGCCTTGTGGATCAGCTACTGAGGGGGATGGAGAGTTTTGCCGTGGCGTATATTGACGACATCTGCGTCTTCAGCCAGACCTGGGAGGACCACGTGTCCCAGGTTAAACAAGTCCTGGACCGACTCCGAAAGGCTGGGTTAACAGTAAAGGCTGAGAAGTGCAAGGTGGGGATGGCTGAAGTATCTTACCTGGGCCATCGGGTGGGGAGCGGCTGCCTGAAGCCGGAACCAGCCAAGGTGGAGGTGATCAGAGACTGGCCTGCTCCCCAAACCAAAAAGCAGGTCCAGGCCTTTATTGGGATGGCGGGGTACTATCGAAGGTTCGTGCCCCACTTCAGTGCCATAGCCGGCCCCATCACTGAACTGTGCAAAAAGGGGAAGCCAGACAAGGTGATCTGGACTGAGCAGTGCCAGGAGGCTTTCCGGGCGCTGAAGGAGGCTCTGGTTAGCGACCCAGTTCTGGCAAACCCAGATTTTGACAAACCCTTTATGGTGTTCACCGATGCCTCAGACACGGGACTGGGGGCGGTGTTAATGCAGGAGGATGAAAAGGGGGAGAGACACCCCATCGTGTACCTGAGTAAGAAGCTGCTACCCCGGGAACAAAGCTACGCGGCCATCGAGAAGGAATGCCTGGCCATGGTGTGGGCCCTTAAGAAGCTAGAGCCATATCTCTTTGGGCGACACTTCACCGTGTACACCGACCACTCTCCCCTGACCTGGCTGCACCAGATGAAAGGAGCCAACGCCAAGCTCCTGAGGTGGAGCCTGCTCCTGCAGGACTATGACATGGACGTGGTCCATGTGAAGGGAAGTGCCAACCTGACAGCGGATGCGTTGTCCCGGAGAGGGGACCCTGAACTTCCCCAGGTCACTGGGCAGGGTGACCCCGCTCAGTTCAGTCTCGAAGGGGGGAGAGATGTGATGCAGTAGGGACTGTCTGTGTGGGGAGTGGGAGAGCAGGGGAGGACTTTAGGAGATGGACGATGCCAGAGCCTGTAACCTGAGCTAGGTAAGGGAGGGGAAAGGTCAACACCTTTGCCCGGAAGGGGACAAAGGAAGGGAGTGGCAGGAGGGAAGCAGTTTGAGTTTGGGCTTGGGGCTGTGTGGGCGGAATTCAGGGTATCCTAGCTAGGATCCAAGCACCCTGAAAGCCCAGAAGGACTCGGTGGAGGGGTCCTGACTGTGCCTGCAAGCCCTGCTGTAACCTGTGTTCCTGTTGTCCAATAAACCTTCTGTTTTACTGGCTGGCTGAGAGTCACTGTGGGTCCCAGGAAGAGGGGTGCAGGGCCGGACTCCTCCACACTCCGTGACACTGCCTTCACACCACCTCTTCCCTGACCCCCTGGTCTCTCCTCTCGGCCCCCTCCCCCATCATCGCTCACCCTTACGGCTGGTAAAAAGTAGGAGGGAATAGCCCTCCCATTGGTAAAAGTGATGGCCCCCTGGCCCCCCTCTTCCAGTGCCTTACTCACCCCCCAACCCCAGTAGGAGAGGACCCTTGGGGCAGTGACAGTTAGTTCAGTGCTGGGGATACAAATTGGGTTTTACACCCTGGCTGCTGGAGCTCTGTGTATTGAAGGTATAAGGAGACAGAGGCCGTGTCAGCCCCCAACTGTCCTGCTAACATGGCTCAGTCCTAACATCTGCCGGACCCTCTCCCTGGGGAGGAATCGTCCCTGCGGCCTATTCAGACCTTGGCCTCCCTGCAGAGGTGGCTGGTCAGGCTGTCATTAAGGTGAGTTACGATGTGAGCTCCTGTCCCCTGGGAAGTGGACTCTGAACCTAGACTGAGATTGGTGACTGGGGAGTGAAAGGCCCCAGCTGCCCTCACTGCCCCCCGAGCCAGACCAGCATCCCCAGCCAGTCAGTGCAATAACAGCCATGCTCAGGCTTGGTGACACAGCCAGTGCCCCAGTGGGCAGGGCGAGGGCCTGTCCAAGGAGCAACGGGCACAATCTGCAGCAAGGGAGGTTGAGGCTGGAGAAGAGAAAACACTTTCTAAATCTCAGGGCAGTGAAGCTCTGGACCCGGCTCCAGGGGAGGTTGTGGGATCCCTGTCACTGGAGCTTTATAAGAACAGGTTGGACAAATCCCTGCCAGGGATAGTCTAGTCCCTGACCTAGCATGGGGGGGTGGAGTAGGTGATCTCTCAAGGTCCCTTCCAGCCCTGCATTGTTATGGTTCTAGGTTACAGCAGTTCCTGGGGCTGGGTCCAGGGGGCTCTAAGCATGGTGAGTGGCACGTGACAGAATTAACACTGTTAGTGACCATGGCAGCTGGCAGCTCAGCTTCCCTGCAAAGGGCCTGGGCTGGCATGTGGCTGCCTGTACCTGGCTCAGCAGGGTGTTACTGGGCCATGTGGACAGGACCTAGGGTTGGCACCTGTCCATAGGCTTGCCAGGTGTCTGTTTTTTCATTGGAAAACCTGGTTTAAAAGGGACCGTGGCGGCTCTGATTGGCACCACTGACTGAGAGATTAACAGTCTGGTCAGTGACGCAGCGGGGGCCTGGGGCTAAGGCAGGCTCCCTGCCTGCCCTAGCTCCATGGAGCTCCTGGAAGTGGCCACTAATTTACTTCCCTGGAGTTTGAAACTTTTCTAGCAGAACATAACCAAGTGTCAGCCATGGTCAAGCCTCCCTTTGAATACAGGTTGGCTCTGGGGGTTGGAGTAAGTGTGTCAAGAGTGCTGGCCCTGTTAGAGGAATCAGGGACCAGACTACCTGTGACAGGCCCCTGTTAGGGAGAATGAGACAACCCAGACCAACCTGGAAGTAATTAAATCCCTAGGTGGCTAGCTGGCAGTGAAACAGCTAATGAGCTTGATAAAGGGTAACCAGGGTTCAGCTGAAGGGATCCTAGGGACAGGAAGCTGCTAAGGAGAGGAGCTCCCAGGAGAGCTCACCAGAGCAAGGAGCCTGGAAGGGGCTCCTAGAGCAGTGCTCCCCAAACTGTGGGTGTGGAGGAACATTTGGGGGGCCTGACAGGGCCTGGACCAGCCCCCATGGTGGCGGGAAGGGAATGCCACCCAGCCCTGCTCTGTCACCAGCTCCACTCTGACCTCACCCTCAGCCCCAGCTGCATCTCCGGCCCCGACTCCAGCCACCCACTCCTGGCCCTGCTCCAGGCTGAGAACCCAGCTGCAGCCCCAGCCCCAAACATGGTTCCGCCCCTGGCCGAAGCCCCCAGCTCCCGGCCCCAACTGCGGGTCCACTCCCAGCCATGGCCCCCAGCTTCTGGCCCCAACTGGAGCCCCGTTCCTGGCCCAGCTCTTGACAGCAGCTCCCAGGGTAGGGGTGCAAACCAGGTAAGGGAGGGCTTGATCAAAAAAGTTTGGGGACCACTGTCCTAGGCAGAGGAGCTCCCCTAAGGGGGAGGACATGTCTGAGATGACAATGACAGCAGCAGCTGAAGCAGGGCAGAGCCCTGGAGAGCTGTCCCCGGCTGGAGAAAGTGGATGCAGAGAATAGAGGCACAGTCTGAAATGACCCAGATCCAGGAGGGAGGGCTGGAGTCATCTGATTCCACCATGGACACTAATCGAAGCCCAGCTCTGGGAAGGACTGAGGACTCCTGACTTGAGGACTGTGAGGAGCTGGAGTGAGAGCTGGAGGCTGGAGCAGAGTGAGGGAAAAGATTTTATTTTGGGGTTTACTTGGACTCAGAGCGGACCCCAGGAGGGGACTTTTCTCTCAGATCTTTTGGACTGTGAGGCGTAATTTAAGGAGTGCTGAAGCGGAAAAACTGAGGCAAGATGCTTACCAAGATACCCTGAAATGGCTCAGGCTGGTATCAGTAACACTTACTGCCCAGCCCCTAAGGGCTGCATGACAGCGCAGGGCCTTCCCCATTGCACACGGGGACCCTGGGGCTCAGGGAGCCCTGGTTACTCTGCCTAACACATTCACCCAGTGACTCCCCCGAGCTGCCGGATCCGGGTCCCTGGGGTCAGAGCACAGGCAGTCAAGCGGCACTGACCAGCCGGGGGTGCTGGGGTGGGGGGAAGGAAAGGGTTAATCCCAGCGCGGTGGCACTTTGCTGCCCAGCCCTGGATGGTCTCTGCTCTCTGGGTGCAGCTCAGGGCGTGTATCTCTGAGCAGGTCCCTGCCCTCTCACCCGCCATTTGCCCCAGACACAGAGAACCCAGGTGCCGAGGGAAGGAGCAGCCCCAGCAGCGCCGCATTGGCCCTGGCACGGGCTGAGCCTGCGAGCGCAGCAGCAGAGGCAGCGGCAGAGAGAGGGGCTCAGCCATTGAGAGCAGCAGCGTCCCCACCCGCAGGGGAGGGGTCAGCGCTGGGACAACGGGCCGGGCTGGGTCAGGGGCTGGGAGCTCTGGCAGTGAGCGCGGTGCCAGCACCAACAGCCCTGCTGGAGACCCTGGGCCTGGCCAGCCTGGAGCAGCCAGCGAGTGACTCAGGGCCTGGGACCCTGCCCAGGAAGGAGCTTCTGGGGGGCTGACAGGAGGTTCCCCAGGGGCTGGGGATCCCCTAGAACAAGGCACTGAGCTGACTGGCTCAGGATCCCGACAGGTTCAGGGGCCAGGGGTGTGGAATGGCCCAGAGCCCAGCCGTGTTCAGGGTCCAGTGGGCACAGAGTGTGCTGGGCTGGGGGCAGTGAACAGGGAGGGGAGCAGGGATGTGCTGACTCCAGCCAGTCACAGACAGGAAGCTGCTTCCCCCACAGCCTGGGGTTCCTGCTCCCCAGAGCCCTGAGATCCTGGCCCTGCAGCCGGCACCGACTGCGCAGCCTCCGTCAGCTGGGACAGACACACCCAGCTTGGCCCCTTCCACTGCCCCTGCTGGGGTGGGTGGGAAGAGAGGAGCGGGGAGGGGGTAGGAGGAATGAACTAGTTCAACAATCACAGACCGAGCTCACTGAACCTTCCCACCCTCCTCTCCTCTGCCTTAGCGTCTTCTCTGTCCCTCCTCGCTGTCAGGTTTCTGCTGTTGCCCCCAGTCTCCGCGCTGGGGTTGTGGGAGGGGTTTGGATGGGGTCAGTTCACGTTCAGCAGTTGTGACAGGGTCACACTTGTGAGCGAGTCTCACTCACCGAGCAGCAAACCACTGACCCACCCTCACACTGGGTTGTGCTCAGAGCAGATGAGGGGCCCGTAGGATTCAGCTTGTTACCCAGTAACACACGGCCCAGGTCAGACCACAGCAGCCAGACCAGCCCCTTCCCCAGATCAGAAAACTGGGCCAGCCTTGGCAAATGGGGGCTGGGGCAGTGCTGAGCAGTGCCCACACAATGCAGCCCTCACATGTCCCATGAGAGAGAGACAGACACGTCATCCATTACCCGTCTCTGCAGCTCCCAGTACAATGGGTCCAGTTCAGACCTCACAGCACCTGGCTCAGGGACACTCAGGAACTCAGCTGTGGAGGGGTCAGGATGTCAGAGTGACGGGGCCTGGTCAGACACCTGGGCAAGTACCAGCAGGTGGCTGTAAGTAGCAAGCAAACTGCCCAGCACTCAGCGCATCAGCCTCCAGCTATCACAGCTCCAAGCCTGTCAGCTGGGTGCAAGTGTGTCCTGGGGTCCCAGGCTCTGTCCAGAACGCCAGGCACAACACAGCTGAATGTCCCAGTAGAATCCACTCACCTCCCAATCTCTTCAGTGCTTCTCTCATGTCAAGGGAAATTTTATACATGTTCTTCAGGTCAATAGAAACAGCTTCTGCTTCCTGGAGTTTCACATTCTCAGTCCTGTGAAAAAAACGTCCCATCATCACTCAGCTGCTCTGTACACACATCATCCCAGAACCACCACCAAGAATATCCAAGCAATGACAATCGGAAACACACCTGCTCAATGTGTTTTTCACATCCTGAAGATAAAAAGAGAAAAAATGTTCTGTATTAACACAATGTGCATAAAACATTCATCTAGAAAATAGATCAACCCTCCCAGACTTCACTGTTTTGTGGTAAAATCTCGTACACTATTGTGCAGTAACACTTGTTTCATTTATGTAGGTGAGACAGGAATGTAGCTAAAGGATTCTCCCTTCTAGGGTCCCAACCCATCAGTATCTGTGTTTATCAATTGTGTTGAGTTCAATGTTCTGGACTCAGAGCAGGGATGGGTTCAGCTCAGTATCATTTTTGTATCATCCATTTAATCTCCCATGGCCTCACTGGGTCTCCATGAGGAGAATTCCCCTCTAACATGAACTGGGATATTTTGGAACTGATGGAGCCCTTAGCCGGATGATCTGTTGATCAGTAAACCGCAGAACACATTTACTCTAATTATTTGGATCCAGACCAAGGGATCTGAGTTCTAATACTGGATGAGTGGAGAATTTTGATGCCATCTCACCTTTAGCAGCTCCACAACTGGTTGCTGACACTTCTCCTCGATCTCTGTGATCAGCTGCTGCAGAGAGGAGCTTTGCTGGGAGAGTTTGGTTACATTTTCGCTTAGTCTCTGCAGAGTCTCCCTCTCCTCCTCCTCCAGGCTCTGCAGAAGCAGCTGTTCCTCCTCTCTCAGCAGTGTGTGCAGTTTGTTAAATTCACCTGCAATCATCTCTCTCTTGTTCTTCACTTTCCTCTGGAGATAGAAAAAGAGGAAAGGCACAGAGAAAACATGAGCCAGATGTTGAGTTACACAGACTGGGCCTCTGTCCTTGAAGCAGGGAATGTTAAATCACTATCAGGTTTGTAAGGATATTTACTTCTTTGAGAAACGTACCAGAAAGGGTTTGTTTTAGTTCAAAATTAATAAGGCCAGTTTGGTAGCAGGGTTGTCTAGGGTGCTTTGTAAAGCCACAGTATGTTATTGCAGATGGCATGGGATGGACACAAGGGAGTGGGGCACACATGGGTGTTGGGAACCCAGGGTATTGTCAGAGCTGGCTTTGGCCTCACCCAGCCTGCCATGTGTCCAGTCACCAGCCAGTGTCTTCCTCACACACCCCACACTCTCTGTGGGGATTTCACTGTGAAAGGCAAGTGAACTGGCACAGACATTGTGTTCCAGGGGTTCATCACCTGGCTACAGTCAAGCACAGGTATAGTCACAGTGACAGTAGCAGGTGACTGGGATGAGGTGGCCACATGATGGCAGCAGAGGCTGTGAAGTGGCCAAGCTCTGCCTGGCTCTACACTGACCTGCTCCTGGCTCTGCTGACTCAGGGGGTGTCCACACTGCAATGGAGGAGTGAAGGCAGTAGGTGAAGACACACTCCAGCTTGCTCGGGTGCTGGTAGCAGTGAAGCCGCAGCAGCAGGGGCTGTACAACCCCACCCAGCCCCCTGGGCAATGACTCGGGCTGCTAGACCACAGCTACCCGTTGGTGCCATTTAGATGCACCCTTGGGGCAGACTTTGCAAAGAGCTCAGGACTCACAACTGAGCTTGATGTTCAGAGGAGCTCAGCTCCCAGCCCAGCCCCAGCCCAGCCAGGTGAGTGATTCTGAACCTCACCCATGGGGTAAATCCTCCCCCCAGCTCCCAGCTCTAGTGTCTGGCCCAGGCACTGGGCAGATGCACTGCAGGGACTGTGGGGTAGGAGGTGGGGGAGGATGGAGAAGGAACAATCCCTGTGTCCTCCAGGCTGCAGACACACTGTGGAGCTATTTCATGGAGGCCCCTGAATCCCGCTGGCTGCAGCAGCCTCTACACCACCCCCACCTGCAGGAGGGAAAAAGGTCCGTGTGATAGTGAAAACACGGCACCCACTATTGAGAATTTACCCCTATCAGAGAGCACTGGGGTGAGTTTGCACCACCTCACTAGGGCCAGGAACTGCCCCTCCTCTGCAACGTACAGGAGCTGCTGTGCTGAGACCACCACCAGAGACACAGCCTGATCCTGCTGACATCAAGCCTGTGTCACAGGGCAAAAAACCAGAGCAGGTTCATACCCTTGTCCTGGAGCTTGACAGCTCCTTCATCCCTGGGAGCGTTGCAGGGGGAAGTGCTTAGGGAGAGAGACACCCGGACACTCACCTGCCACTCTGCGGTTTTCTCCTTCTCTTTAGACGTCAGCACCAGGGCTTCCTCCAGCTCCTTCCTCAGAGGGCCCAGGGCTCCCTGGAGTTTCTCCTGCAGGGACATGGCATGCAATAAACAGCTATTAGACTGCCTCTCTGATGGGTGGAGAGTATCATAGAATCATAGGGTTGGAAGGGACCTCAGGAGGTCATCTACTCCAACCGCTTGCTCAAAGCAGGACCAATCCCCAACTAAATCATCCCAGACAGGGCTTTGTCAAGCCTGACCTTAAAAACCTCTAAGGAAGGAGATTCCACCACCTTCCTAGGTAACCCATTCCAGTGCTTCACCACCCTCCTAGTGAATTCTTTTTTCCTAATATCCAACCTAAACCTCCCCCACTGCAATCTGAGACCATTACTCCTTGTTCTGTCATCTGGTACCACTGAGAATAGTCTAGATCCATCCTCTTTGGAACCCCCTTTCAGGTAACTGAAAGCAGCTATCAAATCCCCCCTCATTCTTCTCTTCTGCAGACTAAACAATCCCATTTCCCTCAACTTCTCCTCATAAGTCATGTGCTCCAGCCCTCTAATCATTTTTTTGCCCTCCGCTGAACTCTTTCCACATCCTTCTTGTAGTGTGGCGCCCCACACTGGACACAGTACTCCAGATGAGGCCTCACCAATGTCAAATAGAGGGGAATGATCACATCCCTTGATCTGCTGGCAATGCTCCTACTTATACAGCCCAAAAGGTCGTTAGCCTTCTTGGCAACAAGGGCACACTGTTGACTCATATCCATCTTCTCGTCCACTGTAACCCCTAGGTCCTTTTCTGCAGAACTGCTGCCTAGCCATTCAATCCCTAGTCTGTAGCAGTGCATGGGATTCTTCCATCCTAAATTCAGGACTCTGCACTTGTCCTTGTTGAACCTCATCAAGTTTCTTTTGGCCCAATCCTCTAATTTGTCTAGGTCCCTCTGCATCCTATCCCCACCCTCCAGCATATCTACCACTCCTCCCAATTTAGTGTTATCAGCAAACTTGCGGAGGGTGCAGTCCATGCCATCCTCTAGATCATTAATGAAGATACTGAACAAAACCTGCCCCAGGACCGACCATTGGTGCACTCTGCTTGATACCGGCTGTGAACTAGACATGGAGCCATTGATCACTACCCGTTGAGCCCGATGATCTAGCCAGCTTTCTGTCCACCTTACAGTCCATTCATCCAGCCCATACTTCTTTAATTTGCCGGCAAGGCTACTGTGGGAGAACGAATCAAAAGCTTTGCTAAAGTCAAGGAATAAGACATCCACAGCTTTCCCCTCATCCACAGAGCCAGTTATCTCCTCATAGAAGGCAATTGCCCTTGGTGAATCCACGCTGACTGTTCCTGATCACTTTCCTCTCTTCTAAGTGCTTCAGAATTGATTCCTTGAGGACCTGCTCCATGATTTTTCCAGGGATAGAGGTGAGGCTGACTGGCCTGTAGTCAGGGCCGGCTCTAGCAATTTCGCCACCCCAAGCATGGCGGCACGCCGCGGGGGGCACTCTGCCGCTCGCCAGTCCCACGGTTCCGGTGGACCTGCCGCAGGCGTTTTTGCGGAGGGTCTGATGGTCCCGCGGTCCGTCTCTGCGAGAGGTCCACCGGAGCTGCGAGACCAGCGGACCATCTGCAGAAACGTCTGCAGCAGGTCCACCGGAGCCGCCTGCCACCCTCCCAGCAACTGGCAGAGCGCCCCCTGCAGCATGCTGCCCCAAGCACGCACTTGGAGTGCTGTGGCCTGGAGCCGGCCATACCTGTATTCCCTGGATCCTCCTTCTTCCCTTTTTTAAAGATGGGCACTACATTAGCCTTTTTCCAGCCATTCAGGACCTCCTCCATCGCTCTGAGTTTTCAAAGCTACTGGCCAATGGCTCTGCAATCACATCAGCCAACACCTTTATCACCCTCAGACACAGTGTATCTGGCTCCATGGACTTGTGCTCATCCAGCTTTTCTAAATAGTCCTGAATCACTTCTTCTTGCACAGAGGGCTGGTCACCTCCTCCCCATACGGTGCTGCCCAGTGCAGCAGTCTGGGAGCTGACCTCGTTCATGAAGACAGAGGTAAAAAAAGCATTGAGTACATTAGATTCTTCCACACCTCTGTCACTATTGCCTCTCCCATTCAGTAAGGGTCTTACACTTTCCCTGACCTTCTTCTTGTTGCTAACATACCTGTAGAAACCCTTCTTGTTACTCTTAACATCCCTTGCTAGCTGCAACTGCAAGTGTGATTTAGCCTTCCTGATTTCACTCCTGCATGCCTGAGTAATATTTTTATACTCCTCTCTGGTCATTTGTCCAAACTTCCACTTCTTGTAAGCTTGTAAGCTTCTTTATTGTGTTTAAGATCAGCAAGGATTTCACTGTTAAGCCAAGCTGGTCGCCTGGAGTGACTGAAGTCCCCCATGAGAACCAGGGCCTGTGATCTAGTAACTTTTGTTAGTTGCCAGAAGAAAGCATTGTCCACCTCACCTCTCTGGTCTGATGGTCTATAGCAAACTCTCACCACAACACCACCTCACACTTCTAAACTTACTCCAGAGACGCTCAGGTTTTCCTGCAGTTTCATACTGGAGCTCTGAGCAGTCATACTGCTCACTTACATACAATGCAACTCCCCCACCTTTTCTGGCTCAGTCTGTCCTTCCTGAACAGTTTATATCCATCCATTACATCCAGTCATGTGAGCTATCCCACCAAGTCTCTGTTATTCCAATCACATCATAATTCCTTGACTGTGCCAGGACTTCCAATTCTCCCTGCTTGTTTCCCAGGCTTCTTGCATTTGTGTATAGGCACTTAAGAGAACTCGTCGTCTTGCTTTCTCAGTATGAGGCAGGAGTCTTCCCTTCTTGTGCTCTCCTGCTCGTGCTTCCTCCTGGTATCCCACTTCCCCACTTACCTCAGGGTTTTGGTCTCCTTCCCCCGATGAACCTAGTTTAAAGCCCTCCTCACTTGGTTTGCCAGCCTGCTTGCAAAGATGCTCTTCCCTCTCTTCGTTAGGTGGAGCCTGTCTCTGCCTAACAATCCTTCTTCTTGGAGCACCATCCCATGGTCAAATAACCCAAAGCCTTCTCTCCGACACCACCTGCGTAGCCATTCATTGACTTTCACTATTCGACAGTCTCTACCCAGGCCTTTTCCTTGCACAGGGAGGATGGACGAGAACAACACTTGCGCCTCAAACTCCGTTATCCTTCTTCCCAGAGCCACACAGTCTGCAGTGATCCTCTCAAGGTCATTCCTGGGAGCATCATTGGTGCCTGTGTACCATAGATATCGTCCTTTCATACACAAGCAGTAAAATACCCTGGAAGGAGGCAGCAGACTCAGCTCTGCGGGCCCCAAAGGCAGCGTGGGAGCAGAGACACCAGTCTCAGAGCAGGGACACTCTGCATCATGCAGACACTCAGGACTTCTCAAGGCCTGTGTTTTTAGCTAAAGTTTCACATCACTGAGCACAGGCCAGAGGGGAAATAGCTGGGAAGGTTCTGAAGGGTCCCTCCTGCCAGTGACAGTGAGGAGCTTAGGACGATGCATCACTGCACTGTGCCCCAGGCCCAGGCCAGGAATAAGATCCACATGGTGCTCTCATCTGTCTGTCAGGCTCGCATGTGGCCTCCCCCAGGTAGCAGTTGGGAGCCTGACACCAGCACCGTCCCATTAACTGCACAGAGTGAAGCTGTGATGTGGCTGGAGGTCAGTGAGGAACAGGGAACACTCGGTCTGGGGGAATGTGCCACCCATAGTTATAACTGCTCCAGAGCTGGAATACCCCAGGGCTCTCTTCCTCTTTGACATTGTGTGATTCCTTCACCCGGCACAGCAATATACTCCTGCCCTGTCAGCCTGACTCTGTACAGCACCCAGGGCAGCCCCCGAGAGTCCCCTCCTGAGCTCCTTGCAGAATCTCCCCATTTCACTCCTCTTTTCTCTGGGCCTTCGAGTTCTCTCCTGCCCTCTACCCAAGGGCCCAGGCTGCTGCTGCAGCTGCTGCTGAGAGCTCCTGGGGAGCTGTTCGGTGACACCCCTGCGGTGCTGCTGCAGGGAAGCAGGGAGCGATGGAGCCAGCAGGGGCTAGTGAGAGACAGGAGGCGGAGAAGCAGCCTCTGCATCCAGCAAAACAGTTTCAGCAATGACTTGAGGTGTAGCAGCATTTTCCTTAATCAAGTCCTGGTGACCTCCCAACTCTCATTTAAAGTTTCTTTTCTATGATAGGCACCAACTCTGTGGGTGCTCCAGGGCTAACCAAACCAAGGGCAAAAAAGAGTGGGTGCTCAGCACCCACTAGCGGCCGTGCGATCAGCTCCTCCCTCTTTCTCCCAGTGCCCCCTGCCCACCGTGGGTCAGCTATACAGCAGTGTGCAGGGACATTGGGGGAAGAGGCAGAGCGAGGGCAGGGTGCGCTTGTGTGAGGGGGCAGAATAGGGCAGGAAGAGGTGCGGTGGTGGTGTGGTCTCAGGGGAAGGCATGGAGTGGGGGCGGGGACAGTGCAGAGCAGGGCTTGAGCATCCCTGGGGAAAGGAGGAAGCCAGCACCTGTGTTTTCCACACTCAGACTCTGTGCTTTAGAGAGAGGAAGTTTGCCTCTCACGGGCACGCGGGGTGGGGTGTGATTTGCCCAGGTCACTGGGTGGGGGCTCGAGCTGGTTCTGTGTTGTATATTGAACCCAGCCCTTCTCGCTGCCCACTCCACCTGGCAGATGGGTTGCAGGTGCACAAACAGCCATCAGCCCTGTTCTCTCTGTCAGGCATTGAAACTTGCAGTGTTGGGGCAAAAATGTCTGGATCTTTTCCCATTACCCCCAACCCCCAGTGCTCACCCCCCTGAAAACCAGACTCCTTTCATTTAGGTGCCTAACCTTAGGCAGCCAGGTGTGAATGTTTTTCCTTGGATTGATGGGGGATAAACCTGGTGTCCTTAAGGGGGTTAATTAAGCAAAGTCAACAGCATTTCCTACCTTGTACTCCTGGGCAGCCTCCTCAATGGGAACCACAGTGTGAGACTTGTGGTCCCGGGATTTCTCACACACCAAGCAAATGGTTTCTCCATCCTCCTCACAGAAGAGTTTGAGACATTCCTCGTGTCTCTCACACAGCTTCTCCTTTTGCCCTTTTCCTGGTTTTGACCCCAGTTGTTTGACTTTTTGTATGATGTTGTTCAGCTGGGTGTTGGGCCTGAACTCCCCTTTCTGGAACCGGGCTCTGCACTGGGGACAGGTCAGAGGTGTCCCCTCTCCCTTTTCCACACAGTACTGGCTGAGGCAGGCTCGGCAGAAGTTGTGCCCACACGCTATAGTTGCCGGCTCTGTCAGATACCCCAGGCAGATGGAGCAAATGGCTTCATCTTGCACTTCCTCTGCTGTAGCTGCAGAGGCCATCGCAGCTGGCTGGGTGTCTGTTCTCTCTGCCCTTTGCAGGCAGCCAGCAGCCCAACCAACCACACCCACAGGCAACCCGAAAGCGAAAGGGAAAAAATCAACAACAAGCAGCCTTTTAAAGCTTCTTTTAGCAGATTGTGCAACCGGGAGCCAATCACGCGCTCCGGCAGGATATTCCACCCAAAAGAAAAAAAAAAAGGGCAGAAGCCACAGCCCGGAAAAGCCTCCAAACAAGCAACTTTAAGAAACGAATAGGCAGAGGGGATACAAGCTACCACAGTGGGGTGAGCCATCTGCAGTGGCTGCCGAAATAGGACATGTGGCAGAGACCCTGGTGTTCCTTGCTGGCCCATCTCAGCACTCCTCCCCCAGGGCTGTGGTGTTAAAGCACATTGCTGTATACGTCTTTGTTACATAAAATAATTCATTGTCACTTGAGGTGGCTCTGACCTGCTGTTCCCATGGCCTGACAGTTACTCTGTTTCCTATAAGCCACTGTAAATGCAGCTTCACTCTATTTTAGTTATTTATTTTTAATTCCTTTTTAAAGCAGTGTTTTGGTTAGTCCTATTTTCCTTAGAGTGCCTTGGTTAACCCTGTGCACATGGATGTCTTTGTGCTGCTCAGTGTACAGTTTTAATAATAAATAATCATAGAAAAAACAATAATTGAAGCTACAGGTTGAACCTTCCTGATCAGAACTTCCCTAATCCGGCAACACTCCTGGTCTGGCATAGTCGGTGACCCAGTGGGTGCTGCGGGGCTGGAACACTCAAGGGGGAAAAACTGACGGGCTGGGGCCAGGAGAGTTGTGGGACCAGGGAAGAGTGGATCTGGCTGCAGCCAGAGGAGCAGGGGGCCAGCGGCGGGGAGCTGAGCCCCTGGGGAGCAGAGCCCTGGTGGGCCGGGGGCCAGCAGTGGAGTCCCAGAGTCCCTGACAGGGCTGGGCTGCTGTGGCTGGGGGCGGTTCTTCACAGGCCCAAGGGTGGGTGGTGCCTTTGGGCAGAGACAGCACAGAGCTGCTCACTCCAGGGCACGCAGAGAGGCACTGAGCTTGGGGGAAGCCCATGGGGCCTGGCAGCTGCCAGGGACATATGAAGCCTGGGGAGACACTGAGCCCAGAGACGGACAGTAAGGACTGATCAGCCCCACCCTAACCATCTCTTCATTCAGGCCCTGAGCCTGGACAGAGCCTCACCCTAGGGAGACAGATTCAGGGTCCTGCATGTCTCTGACTCTCCACAAGATAAAGAGCGATTTGTCTTCATGTAGCTGGGACAGGGCTGATGGGGGGTCCCACTTCTGCCTACACATCCGGGGGGGGGGAGCTCTCTGCTCCAGGGCAAGGAGGGGAGACAGCTGGGCTCACTGGCCCCCAGGGCCAGGGTAGGACAGCAGCTGGGCAGGGCCCATCAGTAACTGGGGGCTGCACGTGGCTCAGGCTCAGGGCTTGTTTGGGGCCACCAGGGTTTTTATCCCCAGGGGGAGGGGTTTGTGCAGAGGGGGATCCCTGAGGTGAGATTCCCTTTGGGGAAGGAGCCCCTCAAACTCTCTCATGCCTGGGGCATCTGCATAGAGGGACTGGAAACCTCCCCGCGCCCATCACATCTCCCCAGGATCTGGGAGATGGGAACTTCCCTCCCCACTTACTGCTCCTGCTGCTTCTTCCAGTCTCTTCTCCATCTCTCGCCTCCCCCACCCCCCTCCGGCTGGGAGATTCAGTCGTTGGCCCGGGGTGTTTGCTCTCCCGGGGCTGGTTCGACTCAGGCAGGTGCTCAGGGGAGCAGAGCCTGTGTGGAGGGGGAGGGCTAGGGAGGGCAGCAGCTCTGGGACAGTAGCAGAGCTGGGGCGAGGAGGAGCTGTTGTTGGAGTCACTTTCCTGCCTGGCCCCGGCCCTTCCCCTGGGTCTGTCCCCTCAGCTGCAGACTCTGGCTCAGGAGCTGGAGTCGGCAGAGCTTGGGGCTGCCCCAGAGGCTGGTTCCAGACACCATACAAAGTCATTCCCTGCCCCCTCCCACCAGGGAGTTTTAATGGCCAACTCTTGAGTTTTCATGAAAGCTCTAGGTGGCTCAGGGCTGGTGCTGAAGGCAACTGCTGGGGGCTGAAGGGAGAGGTGGCAGGGTCTGATCACTGCTGCGCTGGTCAGGGCAGCAGCAGCCCAGAAAGGGGGACACTCCCAGCCCCCCAGATCAGGGACTGAGGGCAGGGCTGGGCCATGTCCACGGAATCTCTGGGGCTGAGCTAATGGGCTGGGTTCTGATCAATCCCATGATCCCCTCCCCCAACCCCAGTGGCCTCCACAACAGGGAACGGACGCAGGAACGGAAACAAATAGCCCAGATGGGGCCATGCCCCTGCTGCTCAGTGCAGACAGACACTCCCAACCAGAGACCCCCTGCAACATCCCCCTCTGCTCAGCACCCTGCCCCTGCCCCCTCCATCCAGCACCTCGTGCCCCTGGCCCCTCTGCCCAGTGCCCCCTCCCCCCTCTGCACAGCATCCCCTACCCCTTCCTCCAGCATAACCTGCTACTACCCCCTGCCCAGCAGCCATTAGTCATGGCAAGAGCCCTCCCTCACAGACGAATAAGATGATTCCCATGGGAGCCCCCCACACACACACTCATGCACACACACACCTGCGTGCATGCACACGTGCACATACACACATACACAAACACACACTCCACCTTAAAAAAAAGTCAGAATTTTGTTTTTGGTATTTGCAAAATTCCTTGTCTATTTCCATACAAGGGACATGTCTACATATGTCCTCAGAGCTGTTCATATGTTTGTCTTATCTGCTGTTCTGGTAGCCTAAATCTGGTTCATGTCACCCACTGTGAACGTATTTTCATTCAAATTAATTATTTACTTTTAAATGTGTTATTTTTGTTCTTCTTATAACATTTCTTCCGTCATTTAGTATCTTTAATATTGAAGCTTTGGTTTTTTGTAATAGCACAAGCTTATTTCTGGTGATCCTGTGATTTCAATGCTGACTGATTTCCCGGGTTGCCCATCTTGTGGTCCAGGGGAAGTAATTTGTGACAGAAGCGGGTCCCTGTCACAACTTGCTACCTGCACATGTTCCATGGGTAGCTATTTGAAATGGGTGGATGGCAGCCCCTCCTGTCACAATTTGCTACACCTGTGAAATGTCTATTTTAAATTTGGACACAAATGAAATAAAAGATTTTTCTAATTAAAAAAATTATATAACATTAGAATGTGTATTATGCCCAAATTGAAAAGCGATTTCACAGTTGTAGCTCATTGTGGTGGGAGCGCTTCCATCTAGCAGAGCTTCTACCTTTGGCCTATGGGGAACTGTGGATGTAGCGAATTGCGATAGTGCAGGGAAAAACCCCAGCTGGATGTCAGTAACTGCTACCAGCTGGAAATTGTGACAGGGAGCAGTTTGTAACAGGACCCCTGGCTCCACAGGAAAGGTCAGTATCTCCCTGGAGCAAGTGCTCTAAGTAAAGGTCTCAGGCCTGGGGCAGCCCCAAGGGCTGTCACTGGGCTCTAGCTCAGGGAGGTCAGGCAGGAGCCAGGAACCTGCCCCGAGCCTGGGAGACCAGCAGCAGGAACAGCAAACCCCAAACCACACACAGCTAATGGAGAGCTAGAGTCACACACCATGGGGCAGGGACAGGAAAACACACAGGATGCTGGTGTAAATCAGGAATAACCCAGTAGAGTCACTGTGACCCCTAAATCCTTTCCAGAGTCATTGCTTTCCAGGATACAGCCCCCAACCCCTGCCCCATTCTGTTGGTATGGTCCACGTCGCTTGTTCCTAAATGTGAAACTTTCTACTTATCTCCATTAATAAACATTGGGGGGGGGGCAGGGGTTGCACTTCTGGAGGAATCTGAGCCCCCTTTCCCTGACCCCTGTACCTATGCTAGGACACGCAGGAGCCCTGTCCCTCTGGGGTTATCTGAGTCCCTCTCAGTGCTTCTTATGCATGTGTTAGTGTCTGGGGGTCCCAACCCCCCTGTTGTCCAGAGGCCTTCTCTCTGCCTCCCAGATATTTACTGAGATGTGGGGAGCCCTGCCCTTCTAGGTGTTATCAATCCAATCCCCTCTCCCTGCTACACCTCAAGTCAAGAGCTGGTGGGGCCAACACTTCCTGGGGTGTCTGAGCCTCTCTCCAGTCCCCTCATGTGAGCTGGGATGTGAGGAGTCTTGTCTCTCTACAGAGATCAGAGCCCCTCTCTCTGCCCCCAGGTGAGCCAGCAGCTGGAGAATCCCTGGGAGCTAAGAACAGACATGCTGGGAACATGCACCAATATCACACTGCTGAGGCCTGATCAACACTAGAAAATTCGTATGCAGGGTTGGAATGAGCTCTCCATGACATTTTGTGATGAGCTGGGGAAAGACTTTAGGGACAGACCCTGTTTTATATATGCCCACTATGCCTAGGTGCACAGCAGAGGGAACTGCTCTGCCACAATGATCACTTTTGGCTGGTGCGGGGTTACACAACACTCCAGTATTGGATGCAGGGTAATGGAATGTCACTATCCCTATTTCATTAGCAAAGGGCAGCAGAGCTGTGCTTAGCCTGCCCTAACAGAGGTGAGTTACCCTCAACTGAACCTCACTTGCTAAGTAGAGATGCCAAATCCCTGTGAAAAGGAGACAGGGTGGGTACAGGTGTTCCTAAGGCCATGGCTACACTTGCAAATGCTGAGCGCTTTGAGTTAAACCAGCCTTCGGAGACCGCAGCAGGGAAAGCGCCACAGTACATCCACACTGACAGCTGCAAGTGCACTGGTGTGGCCATATTTGCAGCAGTTGCAGCGGCATTGGGAGCAGTGCATTTTGGGCTGCTATCCCACAGAACACCTCTTCCCATTCTGGCGCTGTTGCTTGTGGGAAGAGGGTGGGTAGTACAGGGAATTCTGGGTCCTGTCCCAATGCCCCATGATGCATCGGTTCGCATCCCAGCAATCCCTGTGCTTCTATCCATATTTGGTGCCATCTTTAAATGTTTTTTGTACTGAACGCTCTGTCTTCCCTTTTGGTCTGCGGGAATGGAGCCCGAACTGCTGAGGAATATGCTGACGAGTCTCGCCAGCACTTCACGTTTGGCAGTCGAGTTATTCCTTAACATCCAAACTGACAGTGAGGACTCTGCCGATATCGACTCGAGTAACGCACACAACATGAGATTGCTTGTGGCATTCACGGACACGCTCAGCACTATGGGACGCTGCTTTTGGGCTCGGGAAACAAGCACTAAGTGGTGGGATTAAATCGTCATGCATTCTTCCATACTGCAATAGCAACCTGCTTCTCCACGGGCAGGGCAGCTATCAATCTCATGTCCCTGCACCGCAGGGTGGGGGTGAGCTCCTCACACAGTCCCATGAAAGTGGCTTTTTTCATCCGAAAGTTCTGCAGCCACTGCTCATCATCCCAGACTTGCATGTCCATGTGATCCAAATGAGAACTCTAGCCTGTGTTCTTGCACATAGGTTGTTAAACCCTGGGAATTGCAGGGAGCAGATTTAATCAGGCTATATCCAGTACCACAGAAGCGATACCAGTATTTACTGACAGCTACAGATGATTTTTCAAAAGAGGTAGAAGAATTTCCACTTAGAACTATGACAGCACATGAGGTGGAGAAGAAGACATGTAAAATTATGTATCAACATGGCTGTCCAGAGCAGACACTGGGAGATCTAGGTTGTGAATTGAATAATGAGGTAACAGTTTACATTTTCACTATATGGTCAATTACACAATCATGGCCGTGTGACAGGGGCTGTTAGCAGGTACAAACTGAGCCCTGTGGAAGCCAGCACCCTGGTCACTGAGAACACCCAGGGCACCGGGTGCACTTAGAGGAGGAGGGACTGAGCAGTTTAGGTTTGGAAGGGCAGAGGGGATCACTTGCACCTGTAGGGAGCCTGATGAGGTCACTAGCTCAGGGTTGAGAAGAAAGCAGCAGTATAAAATTCTCAATTGGAGCAGGAAGGGGCTCCTTTTAACTGCTGCTATGTTGTGATGCACCATAAAAAGTCATAAAGATGCTTGGTGGAAGTTCCCTGGCAGACTGCCTGCTGCTTCATTCACAGAGAGGTCTGCCAGCCAGGGGTTGCAGGAACTGATGGGGCAGCCCATTCAGAGTTAGAAATTTAAAAAGGAACATTGCCTGCAATCTCTTCATGAGACTTCATGCTGTAAATTGTGAGGGACAACACATTTTTGTGGCTTGTCAGATAGTAAAAACTATGTTTTAAATTAACCAATTTGCCAACATATTTCCCCACGTAATAACTCAACAAAATTGGATACGGGAACACAGTAATTATACATAATTCAGTGAGAACTAGGGAAAGGAATGCAGATATTTCTGAAGGAAATTTTATGGAAAAATTATCTATTTTTAGATTAAAATTGCCTTATGTTAAAAATTAGGAAAAAGACAAAGCTTCAGGAGCCCATGCCACCTAGACACCAGTAGACTGGATAAAAAGCACAAATGAATCCATTACAAGAAAATTTGAGGGTATTTATTTTCAAATAATCAAGGTATGTTTAGGGCACTCTGCCATGGATGGCATATTATGAATAAATCTTCAAAACTGAATTATTACATTGAAAATGTTCATAACGCATCAAGTTTAAAACAAAAAGGAGTCCTAGCAATTCCGTGTAATGTACCTCCCCTCAGACTCTGCTCAGCTAGATCTTCAAAAAGTTAGGTTCAACAGCTAATTTCAAGGAATTAGATCAATCAGTCACTATTTTTACAGAGCTTTAGAGAAAGTGGTGGACAGAACCCAGAGGAATTGTGATGAATTTCCTGGAGAAACTTTCTTTCCTTTATACTCTAAACCTCACATGACATCAAAAATATCACCCTTTTGACTGATTTATGGCTGAGAAGGAAGGTTTGCCAAAAAGCTTCACCAAATTTCATGTTATGTGTCATTAAGTGCCGGCGTCTTTAATACAATTAAGTTTATGTGTGATGACTGAGTAAAGGAACACAACTCCTTATCTATTTCTTTATCAACTACATTTGTTGTGTCCTTATAACCAAGACCATGAAGAGCCTGGCTGTACACTGAAATCAACAGTGGACACTGACAGTACATTGCCTGCAAATAATATGTCTAAAGAAAAATAAACTAAAAACTGGAGATTGTAGAAGAGATGTCTATCGATAGGAAGAGAGCATTTGAGGTTGGGGACCATGTTTTGTTAATTGATGTAAGAAAAACAAAGGAAGGGTCATATATAGATTACCAATTAGATGTAGCTAGAAAGTTAAAAATCACATGAATTAATGCTGACAGTAGTTCAAAGGTTATTTTATAATCTTGTGTGAGTTAACTTAAATATATTGCGTAATTAATTCCATCATTTTTTTGAACTATTAATTTTCAAAGGTGTAGTGCAGAAGGTGGGTGCATGTGTCCTGCCATCCAGAGAGAACCAGTCAAGACAATAAAGAGTGGGGGCGGGGGAGAGGGAGGGAGAGAGAGAGAGAGAGACCAGCTGCACATGTGTGTAGTTGTGATGTTTATGACACTTGTACATTGTAACTGAACAACCCAGTCTGACAATTTAATGTTTATTTTGTTAAGATAAATATTTTGGATTTCTTGAAATTCCACAATCAAAATACAAATGACGTTATTTAGAGAAGTTAAACTTCACCATAGATTTGAGGGAAAGATTAAAAAATGTCAGTAATTCCATTTCTACAAATATATTTATCTGCTTGTTTTTGAAACACTGTTGAAATGTAAATTAAAATATTCTTGTATTTACACCTTGTTACAATATTTTCTAAATTAAAATAATCTTTTTTCTTTCATATTTTACACTGAGATTTCACAGGGTTAGAAAATTCTGACCGGAATGATCCCATCCCCCACCATCTGCTACCCCTGGGGCGGGGACAGGGAAAGTGGGGGCTGGGGGTTCCCAGGTGTCCGGTTTTTGACTGGAACCTCCAGTTGAAAAGGGAAACTGGCAGCATCCGGTCAGCACAGAAAGTCCAGTTGCTGCAGTAACTGGCCCCCACCACTGGGACGGGAAGAGCAGCGGGGCTGGGAGGGGCCAGTCTGTGCCGCGGGGTCACTGTCAGGGGCCGAGATTCCCTCCGGCCTGAGCTGGGACCGGGCAGATTATCAGGGGAGCCGCGTTTGTACCCCCAGCGATGAGACCAGGATAGAAATAAGGGCGGAGCTTCCCGGAGAAGGTGTCGGTGAAAGTGCAGAGATGGGACCTGTCAGTCACATTGTAAAACGAGACCTCGCCCGCCTCATAGTCCAGGAAAATCCCCACCCGGCTGGGCCTGGCGCTCACGGGGAGGGGGGTCGGGGTGGAGGTCAGGGCCTCGTATCCCCCATCCCTCAGCCACACGACCCAGTGTCCATCCTCAGGAGAGAGTGTGACCAGCCCCTTCCTGCTCACAGATTCCCTACAAACCCCCAGGTTCCATCTAGTCTTGTCTCCCACCTCCACCTCCCAGTAACGCCTCCCGCCCGCGAACCCCTCAGCGCCCAGCACACAGGCACAAGGATCAAATCTCTCAGGGTTGTCGGGCAGATCCTGGCATGTGTCTCCGAGTCTCACACGTTTCCGATCCTCAGACAGGACGAGTTTGGGATTTGCCGTGTCTGGATCCAGAGTCACGTCCACTGGGGAGAGAGTCACAGAGTCAGGGCCGGGGGCAGGGGCTGGTCACTGGGATCAGAGGGAAATTAACCTGCGTCCACGTTAATCACTGGGGGGAGGGGTTGTTGCCGAGGGGAGTCAGGTCCCCTCTGCCTGTGAGGAGACAATGAGGGGGAAGGGCAGGAGGAGCGGGGGAGGGGTGGGAAGGTGTCAGGGGAGGTGGGGGAGGGGAGGTGACAGGCTGATGCTGGGAGAGGAAAGGGGAGGGGGAGGTGACAGGAGCAGAGGGGGTGGAGGGAGGGACATGGGGTGGGGCAGGCACAAGGGCTATGGGGTGATAAGGGAAGGGAGGGTGTAATAACCTTAGTCCCAGATTTGGACCTTAGCGTCCAAAATATGGGGGTTAGCATGAAAACCTCCAAGCTTAGTTACCAGCTTGGACCTGGTACCTGCTGCCACCACCCAAAAAATTAGAGTGTTTTGGGGCACTCTGGTCCCTCTGAAAAACCTTCCCTGGGGACCCCAAGACCCAAAATCCCTTGAGTCTCACAACAAAGGGAAATAATCCTTTTTCCCTTCCCCCATCCAGGTGCTCCTGGAGAGATACACAGACACAAGCTCTGCGAATCCAAACAGAGTGAATCTCCCTCTCTGTTCCCAATCCTGGAAACAAAAAGTACTTTCCTATTCCCCCAGAGGGAATGCAAAGTCAGGCTAGCAATCCAACACACAAATCTCCCCTTGATTTCTTCCTCCCACCAATTCCCTGGTGAGTACAGACTCAATTTCCCTGAAGTAAAGAAAAACTCCAACAGGTCTTAAAAGAAAGCTTTATATAAAAAAGAAAGAAAAAATAAGTACAAATGTTCTCTCTGTATTAAGATGATACAACACAGGGTCAATTGCTTAAAAGAATATTGAATAAACAGCCTTATTCAAAAAGAATACAAATCAAGCACTCCAGCACTTATATTCATGCAAATACCAAAGAAAAGAAACCATATAACTTACTATCTGATCTCTTTGTCCTTACACTTGGAAACAGAAGACTAGAAAATAGAAACTACTTCTCCAAAGCTCAGAGAAAGCAGGCAGCCAGAAAACAAAGACCTTAGACACTCAATTCCCTCCACCCAAAGTTGAAAAAAATCCGGTTTCCTGATTGGTCCTCTGGTCAGGTGCTTCAGGTGAAAGAGACATTAACCCTTAGCTATCTGTTTATGACACGCCCCCCAAATTGCAGACAGTGGGGAAGCTCACTGGCGGCGATTTCCTTCTAGAACTTGAACATAAACAGATTAATACAACACATACACCTTTACATATACTCCTAAGTATATAACTAACAGACTTCTACATTTTAAGAACTCTTTTTAACTACTGAATTCTGGGAAACTCTCACGGGAGAGTGCATCAGCTACTTTGTTAGAAGCTCCTGTGATGTGTTGAATTTCAAAATCAAAATCTTGGAGAGCCAAACTCCAATGAAGAAGTTTCTTGTTGTTCCCCTTGGCAGTATGAAGCCACTGTAGTGCAGCATGGTCAGTTTGTAGTTGGAACCGCCGTCCCCAAACATATGGGCGTAGCTTTTCCAGGGCGTACACAATGGCATAGCATTCCTTTTCACTGACTGACCAGTGACTTTCCCTCTCAGACAGTTTCTTGCTGAGAAACACGACAGGATGGAAGTTGTGATCTGTTGCTTCCTGCATGAGCACTGCTCCTATACCACGCTCAGATGCATCGGTGGTTACTAGGAATGGCTTGTCAAAATCCGGGGCCCTGAGCACAGGGTCAGACATGAGCGTTGCCTTAAGTTGGGTAAAGGCCTTTTGACACTCATCAGTCCACTTAACTGCATTTGGCTGGGTCTTTTTGGTCAGGTCGGTCAGTGGGGCAGCGATTTGGCTGTAGTGTGGTACAAATCGCCTGTAGTATCCGGCCAAGCCTAAGAAGGATTGGACCTGCTTCTTGGACCGTGGGACAGGCCACTTTTGGATAGCATCTACCTTGGCCTGTAGGGGGTTTATGGTTCCTCGACCCACCTGGTGCCCCCAGGTAAGTCACTCTGTTTTGGCCTATTTGACACTTTTTGGCCTTAACAGTTAGTCCTGCCTGCCTGATGCGCTCAAAGACCTTTTCCAGGTGTAGTAGGTGTTCGGGCCAGGAGTCTGAAAAAATGGCCACATCATCGAGGTAGGCAACCGCAAATTCTCCCAGTCCAGCTAGTAGACCATCTACCAGCCTCTGGAAGGTGGCGGGTGCATTTCGAAGGCCGAAAGGAAGGACATTGAATTCATACACCCCCGCATGGGTGACGAATGCTGACCTCTCCTTGGCAGGTTCATCTAGCGGTACTTGCCAGTACCCCTTGGTTAAGTCTATTGTAGAGATGAACTGGGCACGTCCCAACTTTTCCAATAGCTCATCGGTACGTGGCATTGGATAGTTGTCCGGACGAGTTACAGCATTTAGCTTACGGTAGTCCACGCAAAAGCGTATTTCCCCATCTGGTTTGGGTACCAGAACCACTGGAGATGCCCATGCACTGGTAGATGAGCGGATTATACCCATCTGTAGCATGTTTTGGATCTCCCGTTCTATAGCAGCTTGGGCATGAGGAGACACTCGGTAAGGTGGGGTTCTGATTGGGTGAGCATTACCTGTATCAATGGAGTGGTATGCCCGTTCAGTCCGTCCTGGGGTGGCTGAGAACAATGGGGCGAAGCTAGTGCACAGCTCCTTGATTTGTTGCCGCTGCAGACGTTCCAGGGTGGTTGAGAGGTTCACCTCTTCCACGCCACCGTCTTTTTTTCCCGTCGTAGTAGACACCGTCAGGCCACTCAGCATCATCTCCCTGGACTGTAAACTGACAAACCTGTAAGTCTCTGGAATAGAAAAGGCTTGAGAGAATTAACATGGTACACTTTAGGCTTTAGTGGGGAATTGGGAAATGCTATGAGGTAGTTTACAGCTCCCAGGCGCTCTTGGACCCTGAATGGCCCTTCCCATGATGCTTCCATCTTATGGGCCTGTTGCGCCTTCAAGACCATAACCTGGTCTCCTACCTTGAAGGACCGATCTCTGGCATGTCTGTCATACCAGGCCTTTTGCTCTTCTTGAGCATCCTTTAGGTTCTCTCTAGCAAGGGCTAAAGAGTGTCGGAGGGTGCTTTGTAGGTTGCTTACAAAGTCCAGAATGTTAGTTCCTGGAGAAGGCGTAAACCCCTCCCATTGCTTGCTTCACCAACTGTAATGGCCCCTTAACCTCGTGACCATACACAAGTTCAAATGGTGAAAACCCTAAACTGGGATGTGGTACAGCCCTGTAGGCAAACAGCAACTGCTGCAACACTAGGTCCCAATTATTGGAGAATTCGTTGATGAATTTTCGTATCATGGCCCCCAAAGTTCCATTGAACCTTTCCACCAGGCCATTGGTTTGATGGTGGTACGGGGTGGCAACCAAGTGATTCACCCCATGAGTTTCCCACAGTTTTTCCATGGTCCCTGCCAGGAAATTAGACCCTGAATCTGTAAGGATGTCAGAGGGCCAACCTACCCTGGCAAAGATGTCTGTTAGGGCCAGGCACACAGTGTTAGCCCTGGTGTTGCCTAGAGCTACTGCTTCTGGCCATCGGGTAGCAAAGTCCACTAAAGTCAGTACGTACTGCTTTCCTCTGGGCGTCTTTTTTGGGAAAGGGCCCAGAATATCCACAGCTACTCGCTGAAATGGGACCTCAATTA
Organism: Gopherus flavomarginatus; assembly: GCF_025201925.1. Taxonomy (NCBI): domain Eukaryota; kingdom Metazoa; phylum Chordata; order Testudines; family Testudinidae; genus Gopherus; species Gopherus flavomarginatus. The sequence goes on along the minus strand of NC_066628.1, from coordinate 8,022,544 downwards.
TGGGGAGTGGCTGGAGAGGGGCCTTGACCTGGTCTTGAGGCTTACCCACTCTTTGGCATACCTCACAAGACCGGACATACTTGGCAACGTCCTTGCCCATCCCCTCCCAGTGGAAGGACTTCCCCAACCGGTCCTTGGTTCGGTTCACCCCAGCATGGCCACTGGGATGATCATGGGCTAAGCTTAAGAGCTTCCCCCGGTACTTAGTTGGAACCACCAACTGTTTTTTGCGGCTGCCATTCTTCCCGGTGTCCACCAGAAAGAATTTCCTTGTATAAAAGTCCTTGGTCTATAACAAACCGGGATCGATTAGAAGAGCTGAGAGGCGGTGGGGTGCTCCGTGCCGCCGCCCAAGCTTTCTGAAGGCTGTCATCCGCTTCCTGCTCAGTCTGGAACTGTTCCCTTGAGGCTGGGGTCACCAGTTCTTCCTCAGACTGTGGACTGGGGCTTGGTCCCTCTGGAAGCGATGTAGGTGATGGGGTTGTTTCCGTTGCTGGTGAACCGCTCTCCGCTGGTGTACCTGAGGGTATTTTAGGCTCTGGCTGAGCCTTTTGGGTATGGTTGTCTTTTGCTTCTGCCAGTTCTGGCTCGCTGGCGCCCTCTGGCGTTGAGTTTGAAGATGGGGTTGCACTTGCTGGTGCTGGTTGCTGTTCCAGTTCCGGGCCTGGGACTGGAGATGCTGTGGCTGTTTCAGTGGTAGGCATGGAATCTGGGTCCACTACCTCTGTCTGGGTCTCTGGTAACACAGACGGGGCCTCTGTGGATGGTTCAGGAACAGGAATGGGTCTGGAAGCTTGCCTGGTTTGGCTACGTGTAACCATTCCCACTCTCTTGGCCCGCCTCACCTGGTTGGCCAAGTCTTCCCCCAGTAGCATGGGGATAGGATAATTGTCATAGACTGCAAAAGTCCACATTCCTGACCAGCCTTTGTACTGGACAGGCAGTTGAGCTGTAGGCAAGTCTACAGCTTGTGACATGAAGGGGTAAATTGTAACTTTGGCCTTTGGGTTGATGAATTTGGGGTCAACGAAGGATTGGTGGATAGCTGACACTTGTGCCCCCGTGTCTCTCCACGCAGTAACCTTCTTTCCGCCCACTCTCAAATTTTCCCTTCGCTCCAAGGGTATTTGAGAGGCATCCGGGCCTGGGGATCTTGGGTGTGATGGTGGTGTAATGAATTGCACTCGCATGGTGTTCTTGGGACACTTGGCCTTGATATGTCCCAGTTCATTACACTTAAAGCATCTTCCATCTGATGGGTCACTGGGCCGAGGTGAGTTACTGGAGACTGGTGAGGTTGAAGGGTAGGGTATCTGTGGCTTTACTTGGGTGGTATGTGGGGTCTTTGGCTGTCCTCGGTTGTAGGGTTTATGGTCTGTGTGCCCCCTGGGGTAATCGTTCCCCTTGACAGTAGCTTTCTTGCTTTCTGCCAGTTCCATCCATTTGGCTCCAATCTCCCCCGCCTCAGCGATATTCTTGGGTTTTCCATCTTGTATGTACCGTGTGATGTCTTCAGGAACACCATCCAAGAACTGCTCCATTTGTATGAGGAGGTTCAGTTCTTCCAAGGTTTGAATGTTGTTTCCTGTTAGCCAGGCCTCATAGTTTTTTGCAATGTAGCAGGCGTGTTTGGGAAATGACACCTCTGGTTTCCACTTTTGGGTTCTGAAGCGCCGACGGGCATGATCTGGGTTATCCCCATCCTGTATCTGGCCTTGGTTAGAAAAAAGTTTATAGTCATTCATTTGGTGCTTAGGCATTTCAGCTGCCACCTCTGCTAAAGGTCCACTGAGCTGTGACCTCAATTCTACCATGTACTGGTCTTCGGGAATGCTGTACCCAAGACAGGCTCTTTCAAAATTTTCCAAGAAGGCCTCGGTGTCATCACCTGCCTTGTAGGTGGGAAATTTCCTGGGCTGTGGAGCAATATTTGGCGCCGGGTTGTTAGGGTTGGCTGGCACAGGCAGCCCAGCTTTTGCCAACTCCAGTTCATGTTTTCTCTGTTTTTCCTTCTCTTCATTCTCTTTTGTTGTTTTTCCATTTCTCGGCGGTGGGCCACCTCTTCTTCTTCTAGTTTTCTTTTGTGTTCTGCCTCCTTGGCTGCCTCTTTGGCTGCCTGTTCTCTTTGGTAGGCTGCCTCTTTGATCTGTTCTTCTCTTTCTTTCATCTCCATCTCTTTTTGTTTTATTTCCAGTTGTCGCCTGTGTTCAGCTTCTTTGATTTGTTCTTCGGCGCCAATTTTTGCCTTAGAAGTCATGGTTCCTGTTTTCTTGTGTTGGGGTGCCCTCCGGTGTTTATCTTCTGAACTGCAGGCTCTGTTCCCTCCTGGAGTCTGCCTAGCAACAGTGCTTTTTTCTTTTTCTCTCTCTAGCTAATGTTCAATGAAGGGAAACCAGAAAAACCACTTTATTTGCATGCATATAAGTGCCGGTACTTGCCTCCTAATGGGAGGGCTATTGCATGACAAAAGACCCTTAACATGCAAGCCACAAACTGCCAGAGAGAGCAGAAAAAAATTCTCTCTGGTTCCCTTTAAAACCAACTGTTTCTCTCTGCTAAAAAGCCCTTAGCAGAGAAGAGAAAAATAAAATATTTCCACTGGCTTCTGGATTCTGTCTATATCATCTCACCGGCTGCCACTCATGTAATAACCTTAGTCCCAGATTTGGACCTTAGCGTCCAAAATATGGGGGTTAGCATGAAAACCTCCAAGCTTAGTTACCAGCTTGGACCTGGTACCTGCTGCCACCACCCAAAAAATTAGAGTGTTTTGGGGCACTCTGGTCCCTCTGAAAAACCTTCCCTGGGGACCCCAAGACCCAAATCCCTTGAGTCTCACAACAAAGGGAAATAATCCTTTTTCCCTTCCCCCATCCAGGTGCTCCTGGAGAGATACACAGACACAAGCTCTGTGAATCCAAACAGAGTGAATCTCCCTCTCTGTTCCCAATCCTGGAAACAAAAGTACTTTCCTATTCCCCCAGAGGGAATGCAAAGTCAGGCTAGCAATCCAACACACAAATCTCCCCTTGATTTCTTCCTCCCACCAATTCCCTGGTGAGTACAGACTCAATTTCCCTGAAGTAAAGAAAAACTCCAACAGGTCTTAAAAGAAAGCTTATATAAAAAGAAAGAAAAATAAGTACAAATGTTCTCTCTGTATTAAGATGATACAACACAGGGTCAATTGCTTAAAAGAATATTGAATAAACAGCCTTATTCAAAAAGAATACAAATCAAAGCACTCCAGCACTTATATTCATGCAAATACCAAAGAAAAGAAACCATATAACTTACTATCTGATCTCTTTGTCCTTACACTTGGAAACAGAAGACTAGAAAATAGAAACTACTTCTCCAAAGCTCAGAGAAAGCAGGCAGCCAGAAAAACAAAGACCTTAGACACTCAATTCCCTCCACCCAAAGTTGAAAAAAATCCGGTTTCCTGATTGGTCCTCTGGTCAGGTGCTTCAGGTGAAAGAGACATTAACCCTTAGCTATCTGTTTGTGACAGAGGGGCACCAGGGGACAGAGGGGTGTGAAGGGAAGGGCAGGTTCCAGGGGGCTGCAGGGGGTGAGGGAAGGGGTGGGCACCAAGGCAGAAGGGGATGGACCCCAGGGGGCACAGGGATGCAAGGGAAGGGGAAGGCACCAGGGGGCAGAGGGGTGTGAGGAAATGGAGGGGGCTCCAATGGGACAGGGGAAATCAAGGGGTGGGTGAGCTGCCAGGGGGTGAGATGATGAGGAGTGGGGAGGTGGAACCATGGGGGGAAGCGAATGAACAGGCATTGGTGCCAAAGGGGCAGAATGGGGGGTGAGGGAGCAGGTGAGCAGAAGGGGGCAGAGAGAGGGGTGTGGAGAAGGGCAGGCCCTAGGGGGGCAGAGGCGTGTGCAGGGAGATGTGGGCACCAGGGGGGCAGAGGGAGGATGAAGGGAGGGGTGGGGCCTGAGGTTAGGACCGGGTGAGGGGAGGGGTGGGGCAGTGCTGGGTGAGGGGAAGGGCTGAGACCAGGGGGGTGAGGGAAGGGACTTGCACCAGACAGGCAGAGGGGGCAAATTAAACAGCAGGCACCAGGGAGGCAGAAGGGGCCAGGGCAGAGCTGGGACTTGGGGCAGAGGAGGAGCTGGCACCAGGGGACTGGAGGGGTGGTGAGGGGTGCAGGTGTCATGGAGCCAGAGGGGGAGGAGAGGGGCAAGGGTGACAAATAAAGAGAAAGTGGCATGAGTGATGTTGGCAGAGGGGCGAGAGGAGAGCAGGGTCAGTAGGGCAGAGGGTGGTGAGGGGATGGGCACCAGGAAGGAAGGGGCCAAGGGGAGGGTCAAGTGTTGGGGGGCAGGAGGAGGGAAGGGGCAGGCAGCAGAAGGGTGCGGGGGGAAGGGAAAGGGCAGGTGCCAGGGGATTGAGGAGGTTGAGCAGAAGGGCAGGCACAGGGAGGGCAGAGGAGGGGAGGGAGAAGCACGGGGGGGCAGAGAGGAGTGAGAGTCAGGGCAAGTGGGTAGAGGGAGGTGTCAGGAGAGGGGATTGGGGAGAGGCAGGTGCCAGGGGGTCAGAGTGGGGCTAGAGGAGGGGTGGGCACAGGGGGACGAGGGAAGGGGCGGGTGCCAGGGGTCAGAGAGGGCGGGGAGAGGGGCAGGTGTCAGGAGGGCTGAAGGAAGTAAGAAGGGTGAAAGTCAGGACAGCAGAGGAGGGTGAGGGGTGAGGTGGCCATCGGGCGGGGGGGTTGTGATGGTAGTGGTAGGCAACAGGGAAGCAGATGGGGGTGAGGGGAGTTAGAAGGGCGAATGTCAGGACAGCAGAGAAGGGTGAGGGGAGGGGTGGGAGACATGGCACAGGGGAGGGGAAGGGGACAGGTGGATGCCAGGACATAGCAGGGGTGTGAAGTGATGGGAGGGCTCCAGGCTGCAGAGGATGTTTGGAGGAGAGGGGCAGATGCCAGGATGGCAGGGGGAGAAGGGACGGGCTCTTCCAGCAGGGCAGAGATGGGTGGAGGGCAGGGGCACCTGCCAGGGAGGCAAAGTGGGAGTAGAGGGGCAGGGGCCCAGGGGAGCAGAAAGGGAGTGAGAAGAGAGGTAGGGATATTGGTGAGGGGGTCAGAATAGACGCAGGGTCCAGGGTCCCTCATAGGGGTGAGGGAAGGGTAAGGGAGGAGCCAGAGGTGGGTGAGGGAGAGGCAGGCCCCAGGAAATCTCTGTTGCTTTCGGGCCATGTGTGCTTGGTTTCTCGCTCAGAGCAGGTCAGGGCTATCCCCACACACACTGGGGGTGCAGCCCTGCCCCAGGGGAAGCAGCTGGGACTCTCCATGCTGGCAGGCCCCATGGGCCCCACCTTCCAGCCAGGAAAACCCCACAGCCAGCCCCTCCCCTCGCCTGGCCCAGCCTCACCCCCACGGGGGCAGTTGTCTGCATTGGGCTCACTTGGGGGGCATTATAGTGGAAGATCGGGGGGCGGTATAAATGTGTACTGATGGGCTGTTGCTAATGAGGCCAGGGCAGTGGGGAGGGGAGGGGGCATTTCCCCACTTACTGCCCCCTCCATCTGGGAGAAGCTGCACTGGGGACCAGTCCAGTTCACACCTGCACAGCGCGTCTACACTAGGGGTTTGCACCGGTGCAGCTACATCAGTGCAAGGAAACCCCGGCAGACATGGCCTGAGACACTGCTGTGCCAGGGGCCGTAACCCCTCCAGTCACTGGGGTTATGGATCAATAATTACAGGGTCACTGGAGCAGAGGAGCTGGACTCTGGGCTCCCAGGTGGAGGCTCAACCCACTGGGCTGCAGAGTCATTCTCACTCCCATGCTCTGGCCCAGTGCCCATGGCAGTGTTTAGACACAGGGGGACGTCATCAGACACCTGGAGCCCAGCAGTCCAAGCCCTCATGGCATCACAAGGGGGGACTGAACCTGGGGCTCCCAGCTGAGGGCCCAGCCACTGGGCTAAAGGCTACAAGGGAAGCAGCAGCACCTTTTTCTCTTAATTGAAACTAGTCAGCAAACTCGACATGGATTCACAAATAGTTTCTGTTGACCCGAAATATAATTTTGCAGCAAATAAACTATTTGTCCAAAACATTTCACCCAGCTCCACTGCAAACCTGTCTGAGCAACTTAGGAGCCCCAATCCCAGTGACTTGCAATGAGAGACTGTCAACATCCCCAGAAACGCAGTTACAGGCAGGCCAGGCTCAGGACTTCAGCTATGAAACACTCCAGAGCTGCTGTTTAATTTGCCCTTTGCAGACAAATGCCCCCTGGGCCCCTGATCTCAGCCCCATAAATCAGGCTGAAAATGGAGACTTGGCTCCAGCCTGAACTCTCTGCCCAGAGCCATTTGTCCCATGGACGATGCTAGCGGCACAGACCCTCTGCAGCTGCACCTGGGCATCTCCCAGAGCGGATAATGGTCACAGAGACCGTCTCAGAGCCCCAGGAGCTCAGGTGTCTCCATCTAACGACTGTGCCATCCACCCGCCTCGCTCTCATTAACCAGCCCTGGGACAGACACGCTGGGAACTTTCACACTCAGACTCTGGAGACACTTTGGGTCCTTCTACACAGCCTGCAGCAGCGAGTCTTGGAACAGGGTGGACAGATTCAGGCTTATGGGGCTCCCTCTTTGGAATTAAAAATAGCCGCAAAGATTTCCAGGTTCTGGCTGGAGCTCAGGCTCTGAAGCCCAGGATGGAGCCAGGTCTGCCCCTCACAGTGCAAGAGGGGACATTGTCTGTGTCCACATCCCCTTCATCCCCTTCCTAGGATGGGGAACAGCAGTCCTAGGACCCCTACCTTCACCCCCAGGGCAGGGGAGAGAGAGCTCTCAGTCTCCTGGGCAGTGGGAGCCTCCCAGCACAGGTTCCTGGGTGAGCGTGAAAGTGTCTCCACAAAGAGAGCTCTGTATACCTGGCAAATACACAGATGTGCCCGTGGATCAGGATCCGGGATGGTGCTCTCCCCAGGAGTGATGGAAGCTCTCTAAAAGTAGAGGGGTCACCCACTCATGCCAGCCCTTCTCCCTGAGCTCCTGTCCCCGCACCCCTGAACCCTCGCTCTCACACTGCCCCTTCTTCCTGAGCCCCTGCCTTCACACCACCTCTTCCCCAACACTCTGACCCCTTGGTCTCTCCTCTCGGCCCCCTCCCCCATCCTCGCTCACTCTTACAGCTGGTAAAAAGTGGGAGGGAATAGCCCTCCCATTGGTAAAAGTGATGGGGCCATGGCCCCTGGCCCCCTCTTCCAATGCCCCTTACTCACCCCACAACCCCAGTAGGAGAGGACCCTTGGGGCAGTGACAGTGAGTTCGGTGCTGGGGATACGAATTGGGTTTTACACCCCGGCTGCTGGAGCTCTGTGTATTGAGGGTATAAGGAGACAGAGGCCGTGTCAGCCCCCCACTGTCCTGCCAACATGGCTCAGCCCTGACATCTGCTGGATCCTCTGCCTGGGGAGGAATCGTCTGCAGCCCGTTCAGGCCTTGGCCTCCCTGCGGAGGTGGCCGGTGAGGCTGCCGTTAAAGTGAGTTACGAGGTGAGCTCCTGTCCGCTGGGAACTGGACTCTGAGCCTGGGCTGAGATCGGTGACTGGGGAGTGAAAGGCTCCACCTGCCCTCACTGCCCCCCTGAGCCAGACCAGTGCCGCCAGCCATTCAGTGCAATAACAACCATGCTCAGGCTTGGTGACACAGCCAGTTCCCCAGCGGGCAGGGCGAGGGCCTGTCCAAGGAGCAACGGGCACAATCTGCAGCAAGGGAGGTTGAGGCTGGAGATGAGGAAACACTTTCTAATTCTCAGGGCAGTGAAGCTCTGGACCCGGCTCCAGGGGAGGTTGTGGGATCCCCGTCACTGGAGGTTTGTAAGAACAGGTTGGACAAATCCCTGCCAGGGATTGTCTAGTCCCTGACCTAGCGTGGGGGGCTGGACTAGGTGACCTCTCAAGGTCCCTTCCAGCCCTGCATTGCTATGGTTCTAGGTTACAGCAGTTCCTGGGGCTGGGTCCAGGGGCTCTAAGCGTGGTGAGTGGCACGTGACAGTGTAAACACTGTTAGTGACCATGGCAGCTGGCAGCTCAGGGTCCCTGCCAGGGGCCTGGGCTGGCATGTGGCTGCCTGTACCTGGCTCAGCAGGGTGTTACTGGGCCATGTGGACAGGACCTAGGGCTGGCACCTGTCCATAGGGTTGCCAGGCATCTGTTTTTTTATTGGAACGCCTGGTCAAAAAGGGACCCTGGTGGCACCACCGACTGGGACATTAAAAGTCTGGTCACTGGTGCAGTGGGGGCCCGGGGCTAAGGCAGGCTACCTGCCTCCCTAGGTCCGTGCAGCTCCTGGAAATGGCCACCATTTACTTCCCTGGAGTTTGAAACTTTTCTAGCAGAACATAACCAAGTGTCAGCCATGGTCAAGCCTCCCTTTGAATACAGGTTGGCTCTGGGGGTGGGGGGAAATATATCAAGAGGGTTGGCCCTGTTAGGGGAGTCAGGGACCAGACTACCTGTGACAGACCACTGTAAGGGAGAATGAGACAACCCAGACCAACCTGGAAGTAATTAAATCCCTAGGTGGCTAGTCAGCAGCAAAACAGCTAATGAGGCTGAGAAAGGGTTACCAGGGCTCAGCTGAAGGGATCCTAGGGACAGAAGCTGCTTAGGAGAGGAGCTCCCAGGAGAGCTCAGCAGAGCAAGGGGCCTGGAAACGGAGCTCCTAGAGCAGTGCTCCCCAAACTGTGGGTCATGGCCCCCTAGAGGGTGTGAAGGAACATTTGGGGGGCCTGACAGGGCCTGGACCAGCCCCCATTTGTGGCGGGAAGGGAATGTTACCCAGCCCTGCTTTGCCCCGAGCTCCACTCCGCCCCATCCTCAGCCCCAGCTGCATCTCCGGCCCCGACTTCAGCCACCCACTGCTGGCCCTGCTCCAGGCTGAGAACCCAGATGCAGCCCCAGCCCCAAACATGGTTCCGCCCCAGGCCGAAGCCCCCAACTTCCGGCCCCAACTGCGGGTCCACTTCCAGCCATGGCCCCCAGCTTCTGGCCCCAACTGGAGCCCCATTCCTGGCCCAGCTCTTGACAGCAGCTCCCAGGGTGGGGGCACAAACCAGGCAAGGGAGGGCTTGATCAAAAAAGTTTGGGGACCACTGTCCTAGGCAGACAAGCTCCCCTAAGGGGGAGGAGCTGCCAGAGATGACAATCACAGCAGCAGCTATAGCAGGACAGAACCCTGGAGAGCTGCCCCCGGCTGGAGAAAGTGGATGCAGAGAATAGAGGCACAGTCTGAAATGACCCAGCTCCCGGAGGGAGGGCTGGAGTCATCGGATTCCAGGATGGAAACTAATCCAAGCCCAGCTCCGGGAAGGAATGAGGGCTCCTGACTTGAGGACAGTGAGTAGCTGCAGTGAGAGCTGGAGGCTGGAGCAGAGTGAGGGAAAATATTTTATTTTGGGGTTTACTTGGACTCAGAGCAGACCCCGGGAGGGGACTTTTCTCTCAGATCTTTTGGACTCTGAGGCATAATTTAAGGAGTGCTGAAGAGGATAAACTGAGGCAAGATGCTTGCCAAGATACCCTGAATTGGCTGAGGCTGATATCAATAACACTCACTGCCCAGCTCCTAAGGGCTGCATGACAGCGCAGGGCCTGCGCCATTGCACACGGGGACACTGGGGTGCAGGGATCCCTGGTTACTCTGCCCCACATATTTACCCAGAGACTCCCCTGAGCTGCCGGACCTGGGTCCCTGGGGTCAGAGCATAGGCAGTCGAGTGGCATTGACCTGCCAGAGCTGCTGGGGCGGGGGGAAGGAAAGGGTTAATCCCAGCGCGGTGGCACTTTGCTGCTCAGCCCTGGCTGGTCTCTGCCCTCTGGGTGCAGCTCAGGGCGTGTGTCTCTGAGCAGATCCCTGCCCACTCCCCAACATTTGCCCCAGATACAGAGAAACCGGGTGCCGAGGGAAGGAACAGCCCAGCAGCGCTGCATTGGCCCTGGCACAGGCTGAGCCTGCGAGCGCAGCAGCAGAGGCAGCAGCAGAGAGAGGGGCTCAGCCATTGAGAGCAGCAGCGTCCCCACCCGCAGGGGAGGGTCAGCGCTGGGACAACGGGCCGGGCTGGGTCAGGGGCTGGGAGCTCTGGCAGCGAGCCCGGCATCAGCACCAATAGCCCTGCTGGAAACCCTGGGCCTGGCCAGCCTGGAGCAGCCAGCGAGTGACTCAGGGCCTGGGACCCTGCCCAGGAAGGAGGTTCTGGGGGGCTGACAAGAGGCTCCCCAGGGGCTGGGGATCCCCTAGAACGAGGCACTGAGCTGACTGGCTCAGGATCCCGACAGGCTCAGGGGCCAGGGGTGTGGAATGGCCCAGAGCCCAGCCGTGTTCAGGGCCCAGTGGGCACAGACTGTGCTGGGCTGGGGGCAGTGAACGGGGAGGGAAGCAGGGATGTGTTGGCTCCAGCTCGTCACAGAGAGGAAGGTGCTTCCCCCACAGCCTGGGGTTCCTGCTCCCCGGAGCCCTGAGATCCTGTCCCGGAAGCCGACACCGACTGCGCAGCCTCCATCAGCCGGGACAGACACACCCAGCTTGGCCCCTTCAACTGCCCCTGCTGGGGGTGGGTGTGAAGAGACGAGTAGTGGCAGGTAGGATGAAAGGGCCAGTTCAACTATCACAGACTGAGCTCACTGAACCTTCCCACCCTCCTCTCCTCTGCCTTAGTTTCCTCTCTGTCCCTCCCCACTGTTAGGTTTCTGCCTTTGCCCTGGGTCTCCACGCTGGGGTTGTGGGGAGGGGTTTGAACGGGGGCAGCTCACGCTCAGCCGTTGTGACAGGGTCACAATCTTCTGAGTGAGTCTCACTCACTGAGCAGCAAACCACTGACCCAACCTCACACTGGGCTGTGCTCAGAGCAGACGAGGGACCCGTAGGATTCAGCTTGTTACCCAGGAACACACGGCCCAGGTCAGACCACAGTAGCCAGATCGGCCCCTCCTCCAGCTCAGAAAACTGGGCCAGCCTTGGCTAATGGGGGCTGGGGCAGTGCTGAGCGGTGCCCACACAACACAGCCCTCACATGTCCCAGGAGAGAAACAGACAGACACATCACCCATTACCCGTCTGTGCAGCTCCCAGTACAATGGGCCCAGTTCAGGCCTCCCAGCACCTGGCTCAGGGAC
>NC_066628.1:7977031-8010900 GCF_025201925.1 Gopherus flavomarginatus | reverse complement strand
GAGAAAGTGGATGCAGAGAATAAAGGCACAATCTGAAATGACCCAGCTCCAGGAGAGAAGGCTGGAGTCATCTGATTCCATGATGGAAACTAATCCAAGCCCAGCTCCGAGAAGGACTGAGGGCTCCTGACTTGAGGACAGTGAGGAGCTGAAGTGAGAGCTGGAGGCTGGAGCAGAGTGAGGGAAAAGATTTTATTTTGGGGTTTACTTGGACTCAGAGCAGACCCCGGGAGGGGACTTTTCTCTCAGATCTTTTGGACTGTGAGGCGTAATTTAAGGAGCGCTGAAGAGGATAAACTGAGGCAAGATACTTGCCAAGATACCCTGAAATGGCTGAGGCTGATATCAATAACACTCACTGCCCAGCCCCTAAGGGCTGCCTGACAGCGCAGGGTCTTCCCCATTGCACAGGGGAACCCTCGGGCACAGGAAGCCCTGGTTACTCTGTCCCACACATTCACCCAGTGACTCCCCCGAGCAGCCGGGCCCGGGTCCCTGGGGTTATAGTACAGGCAGTCAAGGGGCACTGATGGGCCAGGGCTGCTAGGGTGGAGGGAAGGAAAGGGTTAATCCCAGCGCGGTGGCACTTTGCTGCCCAGCCCTGGCTGGTCTCTGCTCTCTGGGTGCAGCTCAGGGCGTGTATCTCTGAGCAGGTCCCTGCCCTCTCACCCGCCATTTGCCCAGACACAGAGACCCGGTGCCGAGGAAGGAGCAGCCCCAGCAGCGCCGCATTGGCCCTGGCACGGGCTGAGCCTGCGAGCGCAGCAGCAGAGGCAGCGGCAGAGAGAGGGGCTCAGCCATTGAGAGCAGCAGCGTCCCCACCCTCAGGGGAGGGTCAGCACTGGGACAACGGGCCGGGCTGGGTCAGGGACTGGGAGCTCCGGCAGTGAGCACGGTGCCAGCACCAACAGCCCTGCTGGAGACCCTGGGCCTGGCCAGCCTGGAGCAGCCAGCGAGTGACTCAGGGCCTGGGACCCTGGCCAGGAAGGAGCTTCTGGGCGGCTGACAGGAGGCTCCCCAGGGGCTGGGGATCCCCTAGAACAAGGCACTGAGCTGACTGGCTCAGGATCCCGACAGGTTCAGGGGCCAGGGGTGTGGAATGGCCCAGAGCCCAGCCGTGTTCAGGGCCCAGTGCACACAGACTGTGCTGGGCTGGGGGCAGTGAACAGGGAGGGGAGCAGGGATGTGCTGGCTCCAGCCCCTCACAGACAGGAAGCTGCTTCCCCCACAGCCTGGAGTTCCTGCTCCCCAGAGCCCTGAGATCCTGGCCCTGCAGCCGGCACCGACTGCACAGCCTGCATCAGCCAGGACAGACACACCCAGCTTGGCCCCTTCAACTGCCCCTGCTGGGGTGGGTGGGAAGAGAGGAGCTGGGGGCAGGGGTAGGAGGAATGAGCCAGTTCAACAATCACAGACCGAGCTCACTGAACCTTCCCACCCTCCTCTCCTCTGCCTTAGCTTTTTCTCTATCCCTCCTCGTTGTCAGGTTTCTGCCGTTGCCCCCAGTCTCCGCGCTGGGGTTGTGAGAGGGGTTTGGACGGGGGCAGCTCACACTCAGCCGTTGTCACAATCTTCTGAGTGAGTCTGACTCACTGAGCAGCAAACCACTGACCCAACCTCACACTGGACTGTGCTCAGAGCAGATGAGGGACCCGTAGGATTCAGCTTGTTACCCAGTAACACACGGCCCAGGTCACACCACAGCAGCCAGACCAGCCCCTTCCCCAGATCAGAAAGCTGGGCCAGCCTTGGCTAATGGGGGCTGGGGCAGTGCTGAGCGGTGCCCACACAACGCAGCCCTCACATGTCCCATGAGAGAGGCACAGACACATTATCCATTACCCGTCTCTGCAGCTCCCAGTACAATGGGTCCAGTTCAGACCTCACAGCACCTGGCTCAGGGACACCCAGTAACTCAGCTATGGAGGGGTCAGGATGTCAGAGTGACGGGGCCTGGTCAGACACCTGGGCAAGTACCAGCAGGTGGCTGTAAGTAGCAAGCAAACTGCCCAGCACTCAGCGCATCAGCCTCCAGCTATCACAGCTCCAAGCCTGTCAGCTGGGTGCATGCGTGTCCTTGGGTCCCAGGCTCTGTCCAGAGCCCCAGGCACAACACAGCTGAATGTCCCAGTAGAATCCACTCACCTCCCAATCTCTTCAGTGCTTCTCTCATGTCAAGGGAAATTTTATACACGTTCTTCAGGTCAATAGAAACAGCTTCTGCTTCCTGGAGTTTCACATTCTCAGTCCTGTGAAGAAAACGTCCCATCATCACTCAGCTGCTCTGTACACACATCATCCCAGAATAACCTCCAAGAATATCCAAGCAATGACAATCGGAAACACACCTGCTCAATGTGTTTTTCACATCCTGAAGATAAAAAGAGAAAAATTGTTCTGTATTAACACAATGTGCACAAAACTTTCATCTAGAAAATAGATTAGTCCTCCCAGGCTTCACTGTTTTGTGGTAAAATCTTGTACACTATTGTGCAGTAACACTTGTTTCATTTATGTAGGTGAGACAGGAATTTAGCTAAAGGATTCTCCCTTCTAGGGTCCCAACCCATCAGTATCTGTGTTTATCAATTGTGTTGAGTTCAATGTTCTGGAGTCAGAGCAGGGGTGGGTTCAGCTCAGTATCATTTTTGTATCATCCATTTAATCTCCCACGGCCTCACTGGGTCTCCATGAGGAGAATTCCCCTCTAACATGAACTGGGATATTTTGGAACTGATGGAGCCCTTAGCCGGATGATCTGTTGATCAGTAAACCGCAGAACACATTTACTTTAATTGTTCGGATCCACATCCAGGGATCTGAGTTCTAATTCTGGATGGAGGGAGATTTTGATGCCGTCTCACCTTTAGCAGCTCTACAACTGGTTGCTGATACTTCTCCTCGATCTCTGTGATCAGCTGCTGCAGAGAGGAGCTTTGCTGGGAGAGTTTGGTTACATTTTCCCTTAGTCTCTGCAGAGTCTCCCTCTCCTCCTCCTCCAGGCTCTGCAAAAGCAGCTGTTCCTCCTCTCTCAGCAGTGTGTGCAGTTTGTTAAATTCACCTGCAATCATCTCTCTCTTGTTCTTCACTTTCCTCTGGAGATAGAAAAAGAGGAAAGGCACAGAGAAAACATGAGCCAGATGTTGAGTTACACAGACTGGGCCTCTGTCCTTGAAGCAGGGAATGTTAAATCACTATCAGGTTTGTAAGGATATTTACTTCTTTGAGAAATGTACCGCAAGGCGTTTGTTTTAGTTCAAAATTAATAAGGCCAGTTTGCTAGCAGGGTTGTCTACAGTGCTTTGTAAAGCCACAGTATGTTATTGCAGGTGGCATGGGATGGACACAAGGGAGTGGGGCACACATGGGTGTTGGGAACCCAGGGTCTTGTCAGAGCTGGCTTTGGCCTCACCCAGCCTGCCATGTGTCCAGTCACCAGCCAGTGTCTTCCTCACACACCCCACGCTCTCTGTGGGGATTTCACTGTGAAAGGCAAGTGAACTGGCACAGACATTGTGTCCCATGGGTTCATCACCTGGCTACAGACAAGCACAGGTAAAATCACAGTAACAGTAGCAGGTGACCGGGATGAAGTGGCCACATGATGGCAGCAGAGGCTGTGAAGTGGCAAAGCTCTGCCTGGCTTTACACTGACCTGCCTCTGGCTCTGCTGACTCAGGGGGTGTCCACACTGCAATGGAGGAGTGAAGGCAGCAGGTGAAGACACACTCCAGCTTGCTCGGGTGCTGGTAGCAGTGAAGCCGCAGCAGCAGGGGCTGTACAAGCCCACCCAGACCCCTGGGCAATGACTCGGGCTGCTAACCCACAGCTACCTGTTGGTGCCATTTAGATGCACCCTTGGGGCAGACTTTGCAAAGAGCTCAGCACTCACAATTGGGTTTGGTGTTCAGAAGAGCTCAGCTCCCAGCCCAGCCCAGCCCCAGCCCAGCCAGCTGAGTGATTTTGAACCTCACCCATGGGGTAAATCCTTCCCCCAGCTCTAGTGTCCAGCCCAGGCACTGGGCTGATGCACTGCAGGGACTGTGGGGGAGGAGATCGGGGAGGATGGAGAAGGAACAATCCCTGTGTCCTCCAGGCTGCAGACACACTGTGGAGCTATTTCATGGAGGCCCCTGAATCCCGCTGGCTGCAGCAGCCTCTACATGCCTGCCTCCCCACCTGCAGGAGGGAAACAGGGTCCGTGTGATAGTGAAAACACGGCACCCACTATTGAGAATTTACCCCTATCAGAGAGCACTGGGGTGAGTTTGCACCACCTCACTAGGGCCAGGAACTGCCCCTCTCTGCCACGTACAGGAGCTGCTGTGCTGAGACCACCACCAGAGACACAGCCTGATCCTGCTGGCACCAAGCCTGTGTCACAGGGCAAAAAACCAGAGCAGGTTCACACCCTTGTCCTGGAGCTTCACAGCTCCTTCATCCCTGGGAGCATTGCAAGGGGAAGGGCTCAGGGAGAGAGACACCCGGACACTCACCTGCCACTCCGTGGTTTTCTTCTTCTCTTTAGACGTCAGCACCAGGGCTTCCTCCAGCTCCTTCCTCAGAGGGCCCAGGGCTCCCTGGAGTTTCTCCTGCAGGAACATTGCATGCAATAAACAGCCATTAGTCTACCTGTCTGACGGGTGGAGAGTATCATAGAATCATAGGGTTGGAAGGGACCTCAGGAGGTCATCTAGTCCAACCCCCTGCTCAAAGCAGGACCAATCCCCAACTAAATCATCCCAGACAGGGCTTTGTCAAGCCTGACCTTAAAAACCTCTAAGGAAGGAGATTCCATCACCTTCCTAGGTAACCCATTCCACTGCTTCACCACCCTCCTAGTGAATTCTTTTTTCCTAATATCCAACTTAAACCTCCCCCAGTGCAACCTGAGACCATTACTCCTTGTTCTGTCATCTGGTACCACTGAGAACAGTCTAGATCCATCCTCTTTGGAACCCCCTTTCAGGTAACTGAAAGCAGCTATCAAATCCCCCCTCATTCTTCTCTTCTGCAGACTAAATGATCTCAGTTCCCTCAGCCTCTCCTCATAAGTCATGTGCTCCAGCCCTCTAATCATTTTTGTTGCCCTCTGCTGGACTCTTTCCACATCCTTCTTGTAGTGTGGGGCCCAAAACTGGACACAGTACTCCAGATGAGGCCTCACCAGTGTCAAATAGAGGGGAATGATCACTTCCCTCCATCTGCTGGCAATGCTCCTACTTATACAGCCCAAAATGTCATTAGCCTTCTTGGCAACAAGGCACACTGTTGACTCATATCCATCTTTTCGTCCACTGTAACCCCTAGGTCCTTTTCTGCAGAACTGCTGCCTAGCCATTTGGTCCCTAGTCTGTGGCAGTGCATGGGATTCTTCCATCCTAAATGCAGGACTCTGCACTTGTCCTTGTTGAACCTCATCAAGTTTCTTTTGGCCCAATCCTCTAATTTGTCTAGGTCCCTCTGCATCCTATCCCCACCCTCCAGCATATCTACCAGTCCTCCCAGTTTAGTGTTAGCAGCAAACTTGCGGAGGGTGCAGTCCACGCCATCCTCTAGATCATTAATGAAGATACTGAACAAAACCAGCCCCAGGACCAACCCTTGGTGCACTCCGCTTGATACCAGCTGTGAACTAGACATGGAGCCATTGATCACTACCGTTGAGCCCGATGATCTACCAGCTTTCTATCCACCTTAAAGTCCATTCATCCAGCCCATACTTCTTTAACTTGCTGGCAAGAATACTGTGGGAGACCATATCAAAAGCTTTGCTGAAGTCAAGGAATAAGACATCCACTGCTTTCCCCTCATCCACAGAGCCAGTTATCTCCTCATAGAAGGCAATTGCTCTTGGTGAATCCATGCTGACTGTTCCAGATCACTTTCCTCTCTTCTAAGTGCTTCAGAATTGATTCCTTGAGGACCTGCTCCATGATTTTTCCAGGGATAGAGGTGAGGCTGACTGGCCTGTAGTCAGGGCCGGCTCTAGCAATTTCGCCACTCCAAGCAAGGTGGCACGCCACAGGGGGGGCTCTGCCGCTCGCCGGTCCCACAGCTCCGGTGGACCTGCCGCAGGCGTTTCTGCGGAGGGTCTGATGGTTCCACTGTCTGTGTTTGCGGGAGGTCCACTGGAGCTGCGGGACCAGCGAACCGTCTGCAGAAACGCCTGCAGCAGGACCACCGGAGCCGCCTGCCACCCTCCCAGAAACCGGCAGAGCGCCCTTCGTGGCATGCCGCCCCAAGCACGCGCTTGGTGCTCTGTGGCCTGAAGCCGGCCACGCCTGTAGTTCCCCGGATCCTCCTTCTTCCCTTTTTTAAAGATGGGCACTACATTAGCCTTTTTCCAGCCATCCAGGACCTCCTCCATTGCTATGAGTTTTCAAAGATAATGGCCAATGGCTCTGCAATCACATCAGCCAACACCTTTATCACCCTCAGATGCAGTGTTTCTGGCTCCATGGACTTGTGCTCATCCAGCTTTTCTAAATAGTCTTGAATCACTTCTTTCTCCACAGAGAGCTGGTCACCTCCTCCCCATACTGTGCTGCCCAGTGCAGCAGTCTGGGAGCTGATCTCGTTCATGAAGACAGAGGCAAAAAAAGCATTGAGTACATTAGATTTTCCACATCTCTGTCACTAGGTTGCCTCCCCCATTCAGTAAGGGGCTTACACTTTCCCTGACCTTCTTCTTGTTGCTAACATACCTGTAGAAACCCTTCTTGTTACTCTTAATATCCCTTGCTAGCTGCAACTGCAAGTGTGATTTGGCCTTCCTGATTTCCCTCCTGCATGCCTGAGTAATATATTTATACTCCTCCCTGGTCATTTGTCCAAATTTAAACTTCTTGTAAGCTTGTAAGCTTCTTTTTTGTGTTTAAGATCAGCAAGGATTTCACTGTTAAGCCAAGTTGGTCGCCTGGAGTGACTGAAGTCCCCCATGAGAACCAGGGCCTGTGATCTAGTAACTTTTGTTAGTTGCCAGAAGAAAGCCTTGTCCACCTCATCTCTCTGGTCTGATGGTCTATAGCAGACTCCCACCACAACACCACCTCACACTTCTAAACTTACTCCAGAGACGCTCAGGTTTTTCTGCAGTTTCATACTGGAGCTCTGAGCAGTCATACTGCTCACTTACATACAATGCAACTCCCCCACCTTTTCTGGCTCAGTCTGTCCTTCCTGAACAGTTTATATCCATCCATTACATCCAGTCATGTGAGTTATCCCACCAAGTCTCTGTTATTCCAAGCACATCATAATTCCTTGACTGTGCCAGGACTTCCAGTTCTCCCTGCTTGTTTCCCAGGCTTCTTGCATTTGTGTATAGGCACTTAAGAGAACTCGTCATCTTGCTTTCTCAGTATGAGGCAGGAGTCTTCCCTTCTTGTGCTCTCCTGCTCGTGCTTCCTCCTGGTATCCCACTTCCCCACTTACCTCAGGGTTTTGGTCTCCTTCCCCCGATGAACCTAGTTTAAAGCCCCCCTCACTTGGTTTGCCAGCCTGCTTGCAAAGATGCTCTTCCCTCTCTTCGTTAGGTGGAGCCCGTCTCTGCCTAACAATCCTTCTTCTTGGAACACCATCCCATGGTCAAAGAACCCAAAGCCTTCTCTCCGACACCACCTGCGTAGCCATTCATTGACTTTCACTATTCGACAGTCTCTACCCAGGCCGTTTCCTTGCACAGGGAGGATGGACGAGAACAACACTTGCGCCTCAAACTCCGTTATCCTTCTTCCCAGAGCCACACAGTCTGCAGTGATCCGCTCAAGGTCATTTCTGGCAGCATCATTGGTGCCCGTGTACCATAGATATCGTCCTTTCATACACAAGCAGTAAAATACCCTGGAAGGAGGCAGCAGACTCAGCTCTGCGGGCCCCAAAGGCAGTGTGGCAGCAGAGACACCAGTCTCAGAGCGGGGACGCTCTGCATCATGCAGACACTCAGGACTTCTCAAGGCCTGTGTTTTTAGCTAAAGTTTCACAACACTGAGCACAGGCCAGAGGGGAAATAGCTGGGAAGGTTCTGAAGGGTCCCTCCTGCCAGTGAGGAGCTTAGGACAGTGCATCACTGCACTGTGCCCCAGGCCCAGCCCAGGAATAAGATCCACATGGTGCTTTCATCTGTCTGTCAGGCTCACATGTGGCGTCCCCCAGGCAGCAGCTGGGAGCCTGACACCAGCGCCGTCCCATTAACTGCACAGGGTGAAGCTGTGATATGTCTGGAGGTCAGTGAGGAACAGGGAACACTCGGTCTGGGGGAATGTGCCACCCATAATTATAACTGCACCAGAGCTGGAAAACCCCAGGGCTCTCTTTCCCTTTGACAGCGTGTGATTCCTTCACCCGACACAGCAACGTGCTCCTGCCCTGTCTGCCTGACTCTGTACAGCACCCAGGGCAGCCCCCGAGAGTCCCCTCCTGAGCTCCTTGCAGAATCTCCCCATTTCACTCCTTCTCTTTTCTCTGGGCCCTCGAGTTCTCTCCTGCCCTCTACCCAAGGGCCCAGGCTGCTGCAGCTGCTGCGGAGAGCTCCTGGGGAGCTATTTGGTGACACCCCTGCGGTGCTGCTGCAGGGAAGCAGGGAGGGAGAGAGGGAGCCAGCAGGGGCTAGTGAGAGGCAGGAGGCGGAAAAGCAGCCTCTGCATCCAGCAAAACAGCTTCATTTGAGCAGGGATCAGACTGCGGGAGAGGGCAGAGGGACAAAGGTGGCTGGATTCTCTGAAGATCCACCCACAAAATAAGCTCCGCCCATGTGAGTCACCAAAAGGAGACACCATGATCTGTTCACAGGAGATGGTGCGATGTTCAAAACAGGATGGAGTTGCTGATTGGCTCCAAAGGGCTCCTGGGGCCGGTCTCCCCTCATGAGGCTAGAATGTACCGCTGGACTCTCTGGGCCTGGACCTTCTTTAATGGGGGGGGGAGGGGAATAAGAGGTGGCATCTCCCAAACATCACCCACCTGTGGCACCGGAAGGAGGTGTCACTGGCAGTACGTGGTGCTGGGCTGGAACTCTCCCTCTCTGCTCTCACAAGGTGAATGAAATTGTTAACAATGCTGATATTTAAAGGATCATCCCCAGGCACCTGAGCCCACCCCCCACTCAGGGACTGGGGCTGTTCACACCTCTCCGAGCTGCTGTGCCTGACTCTCTGCATCCCTACACGTGGGTCAGTTTTGAGGTTTTCTTCACAACGGGAACAGCTGGAGAGTCAGTTTAACACAAAGTGAAAGCTGAGATCCCGGAGAACAAGGCAGTCACAGAGAAATGCCAGTACTTCCTGGCTGTTTCTGAGCCCTGTCAGTGAAAGTAGACACCGGGACGTACCAATGCTTCCTGCACCAGGCACGGCGTCCTTGACAGGGTTGGTGGCTCTGGCCCCCTGGAAGAGGTGGGGCCGTGGGGCAGAAGGGCCAAGGGGGCTCCGCTTCCCACCACTGGTGAGTGCAGGGAGGAGGGTGGTTTCCATTCCTCCCCCCCACCAAGCAACACAGCTGGGGCCGGGTCGCTCCGCTTCCCGCTGGCTGCAGTGAGTGCGGGTGTGCACCCAACACCTGCTGCCGGCCCAGGGCAGCAGCCCCTTTTGCCCTCCCCGCCCCCGTTGGCAGCCCTGCTGGTAGGGTCCAGCAGTGCTGCCATGGCAGCGCTTTAACCTCGCTAGTGCTGCCGTGCTGCTGGGACCTACCAGCAGGGCTGCTGACGGGGGAGCAAATGTCGGCTGTGTGCGGGCTGGACTGGTGGCCGGCTCTTGCCAGAGCCCTGCTCCAGCCGCACCGGCCCACTTTCACCTCTGCAAAGCACCCTGGCGGCCAGTTTTCACAGCAGGATCGCTACGAACTGTGCTGCTCTCTGTGTGGGTGTAAGAGCTGCTAGTGGGAATGTGCTCTGCCTGCACAAGGAGCTAGTATGCACATGCAACAGCGGCTTTCATTAAAGTGGCATCACTTTTGCCAGCAAAACTTTGTAGTGTAGACAAAGCCTAAGAGCTGACAATCACTAAGAGCAGGGTAGAACCTCAAGAGACTGAACGTATAGAGCTTATAGTAGAGAAGCAGGTAACAGCTGGTGGGGCAGCTGGTGGAGTGGATCAGTTGGGTATGTGGCAGGGTGGTGACTGACAGATGATGCAGAGGAGCAAGCAAGGTGCCTTCCTCCTCCCCTCCACCAGGTGTACCTCTGAGTCTTCACTACCCTGGGACCACCACTGTGAGGGGATGTGGTGTGGTGAGGGACTTTTGGTTGTAGAACTAAAAAACCTGAGGCAGAAAGACACTGCCCATAACACTCTGGGGTGGGTGTTTTGCTCACGGTTTTATGTTCATGAATCCAGCTTGCAGCATTTTCCTTAATTAATGCAGGGTGACTTCCCAACTCTCATTTAAAGTTTCTTTTCTATGATAGGCACCAACTCTATGGGTGCTCCAGGGCTAACCCAACCAAGGGCAAAAAGGAGTGGGTGCTCAGCACCCGCTAGCGGCCCTGCGATCAGCTCCTCCTCCTTTCTCCTAGTGCCCCCTGCCAACCGTGGGTCACTATAGAGCAGTGTGCAGGGACATTGGGGGAAGAGGCAGAGCGAGGGCAGGGTGCGCTCGGGTGACAGGGCAGAATAAGGCAGGAAGAGGTGGGGTGGGGGTGTGGTCTCAGGGGAAGGGATGGAGTGGGGGCGGGGCCTGTGCAGAGCAGGGCTTGAGCACCGCTGGGGAAACGAGGAAGCCAGCACCTGTGTTTTCCACACTCAGACTCTGTGCTTTAGAGAGAGGAAGTTTTGCCTCTCACAGGTGCGCGGGGTGGGGTGTGATTTGCCCAGGTCACTGGGAGGGGCTCGAGCTGGTTCTGTGTTGTATATTGAACCCAGCCCTTCTTGCTGCCCACTCCACCTGGCAGATGGGTTGCAGGTGCACAAAGAGCCATCAGCCCTGTTCTCTCTGTCAGGCATTGAAACTTGCAGTGTTGGGGCAAAAAATGTCTGGGGATCTTTTCCCATTACCCACAACCCCCAATGCTCACCCCCCTGAAAACCAGACCCCTTTCATTTAGGTGCCTAACCTTAGACAGCCAGGTGTGAATGTTTTTCCTTGGATTGATGGAGGATAAACCTGGTGTCCTTAATGGGGTTAATTAAGCAAAGTCAACAGCATTTCCCACCTTGTAGTCCTGGGCAGCTTCCTCAATGGGAACCACCGTGTGAGACTTGTGGTCCCGGGATTTCTCACACACCAAGCAAATGGTTTCTCCATCCTCCTCACAGAAGAGTTTGAGACGTTCCTTGTGTCTCTCACACAGCTTCTCCTTTTTCCCTTTTCCTGGTTTTGACCCCAGTTGTTTGAGCTTTTGTATGATGTTGTTCAGCTGGGTGTTGAGCATGAACTCCCCTTTCTGGAACTGGGCTCTGCACTGGGGACAGGTCAGGGGTGTCCCCGCTCCCTTTTCCGCACAGTACTGGCTGAGACAGGTTCTGCAGAAGTTGTGCCCACACGCTATCATCACCGGCTCTGTCAGATACTCCAGGCAGATGGAGCAAATGGCTTCATCTTGCACTTCCCCTGCTGTAGCTGCAGAGGCCATTGCAGCCGGGTGGGTGTCTGTTCTCTCTGCCCTTTGCAGGCAGCCAGCAGCCCAACCAGCCACACTCGCAGGAAACCCGAAAGCGAAAGGGAAAAAATCAACAACAAGCAGCCTTTTAAAGCTTCTTTTAGCAGATTGTGCAACCGGGAGCCAATCACGTGCTCCGGCAGGATATTCCACCCAAAAGAAAAAAAAAAAGGGCAGAAGCCACAGTCTGAAAAAGCCTCCCAACAAGCAACTTTAAGAAATGAATAGGCAGACGGGATAAAAGTTACCTCAGTGGGGTGAGCCATCTGCAGTGGTTGCCAAAATAGGACATGTGGCAGAGACCCTGGTGTTCCTTGCTGGCCCATCTCAGCACTCCTCCCCCAGGGCTGTGGTGTTAAAGCACATTGCTGTATACGTCTTTGTTACATAAAATAATTCACTGTCACTTGAGGTGGCTCTGACCTGCTGTTCCCATGGCCTGACAGTTACTCTGTTTCCTATAAGCCACTGTAAATGCAGCTTCTCTCTATTTTAGTTATTTATTTTTAATTCCTTTTTAAAGCAGTGTTTTGGTTACTCCTATTTTCCTTAGCGCGCCTTGGTTAACCCTGTGCGCATGGATGTCATTGTGCTGCTCAGTGTATGGTTTTAATAATAAATAATCATAGAAAATAATAATTGATGCTACAGGTTGAACCTCCCTAATCTGGACTTCCCTAATCCGGCAACACCCCTGGTCTGGCATAGTCGGTGACCCAGTGGGTGCTGCGGGCCTGGAACACTGAAGGGGGAAAAACTGACGGGCTGGGACCAGGAGTGTTGTGGGACCAGGGAAGAGTGGATCTGGCTGCAGCCAGAGGAGCAGGGGGCCAGCGGCGGGGAGCTGAGCCCCTGGGGAGCAGAGCCCTGGTGGGCTGGGGGCCAGCAGTGGAGTCCCAGAGTCCCTGGAGAGCGGAGGGGCTGGTGCCATGGGGACAACGGCTGGGAGCAGTGAGACTGCTTGACTGGCTTCAGCACCTGATTGGTTGGGAGAGTCAGCAGAGCAGCTCTTAAGCCCAGCAGCAGCATCACTTTAAAGGCTGCTCAAAGCATCAGGTGCTGCTGGGAAGGCATCTGCCCTGTTCTAGCCTTGCCCCCTGATTTGCCTCATTCCAGCTAACCCAGTTCTGACCCTTGACTCAGGTTCCTGACGTCAGCTCTGACTCCAGTGTTGGCTCCTAGTTCTGGTTACTGACCCCTGTTCTGACCCCTAGGCATGGTTGCCCAAGTCCCGGTCACTGACTTTTTTACTTTTACTTCAGTCTTCACTAAAAAGTTTAATTGTGACCAGATACTCAGCACAGTTAATATTAGCAGCAATAGAGAAGGAGCTCCACCCAAAACAGGGAAGGAACATCTTAAAGAATAGGTAAGTAAGTTAGATGTATTCAAGTTGGTGGGGCCTGATGAAATGAACCAGAGCCTAGGTTGGTGCCTGGAGAGAGCATCTGGCCTTCCTGACTCTTGTCTTGCCCTGCAATTCTGTTCTGATCATTGCCATCCAACTCCTCCTCTCACAACCCTGGATGCCCCACACCCACTGCCATTCCCTTCACTGGCTCCACTCCTTGTCCTCCCCTCCCAGGCTCTGCCCTGCTCACCCCTCACCCCTGCTGCTCCCCCACTACCAGCCCCGCACCCGGGAACCAGCCCCTGCAGGTTAGTTTCACTCTCCTGAACAGAGGAACAAAGCAGCCTTTTCAACCTTTTTTTTTTTTAAGCAGATTTTTTTTAAAGCACGTGAAAAAAACAACCAACCAACCAACAACAGAGCAGAAGCCACGGCCTGGGAAAAGCCCCCAAACAAATTACTTAAAGAAATGAATAGGTGATTTAATTACATACACAAAGAAGCCAAGACTGCTGCCCTGTTTCTACATCCAAGGATCACATTAGGAGTGGGAGTTCAGGTTCAGCTCTTTGTCCTCTGTGACCTAAATCCTTTTCATAGTCACTGCTTTCCAGGCCACCTCTAGAGCATAGGGAACTGTGGCCACCAGTCTTCCTTCCTAGCTACAGGGCCTTGCTGTTGGCTGTATTAAAATACATTTGTTTTACTAATCCCAGTTTATCAAACCATCCTGGCTGCTCTGTGCAACTGCCCTGTCACTGGCATTATTTACCACCACTCCCAGCCAGCTGTGTTAGCCACAGAATTGATCAGCAGTGATTTTATATTTACTTCCAGATCGTTAATTACAAAGTTGAATAGTGAGGGGGCTACAGCCAGTCCCTGTGACTCCTCGTTAACAGCTCTCCCATTCAATGATGATGCCCCATTGTCAGTTACAAGGTCAGAGGTTTAGGTTGGACATTAGGAAAAGGTTCCTAACTGTCAGGGTGGTTAAGCACTGGAATAAATTGCCCAGGGAGGTTGTGGAATCTCCATCATTGGAGATTTTTAAGAGCAGGTTAGATAAACACCTGTCAGGGATGGTCTAGATGGTGCTGGTCCTGCCATGAGTGCAGGGGACTGGACTAGATGATCTCTCGAGGTCCCTTCCAGTCCTATGATTCCATGATTCTATAAGCCCATGAGTGAATCCATCCCTGTTCAGCACATGCACAGGGTTTTCCTGAATCAGACTCCAAAACAGAAGCTTTTGAGAACACAGGAGTCACCAAAGCAAATCAGACCAGAGTCTGACTAGTCTGAGATCCTGTCTGTGACAGAGGTCCCAATCTCTGATCCATGACAATCTTACTTCTCATACCATGATGACTCCATTTTCTTATAACCTTTCGTAAGGAACTTTGTCAAAGGCTTGTGAAATTCCACAGGAACTTTTAGCTCATCTACCTTGTCTCTCTAATATCCTGGGACCAGCTAAACTACACTTATACCGCAAACACATATACCGTGTCAGTGGGTTCTCCTTTGTTCACTGTTTTATTGACATGCTCAAAGAATTCTGATAGATTTAGGGAGACCTCATTTTTCTTTGCAGAAGCGAGGCTGGTTAGAACTTAGCATAGCACGACCGCACAGTTCTATGTTAGTTATTGTTTACCAGGCACTGACATAAAGCTCACCAGGCTGTAATTCTCAGGATTACCTCATTCAAATTGTTAAAGGTGGGTACAACATTCCCAGCCCTCAGATTCTGCAGAATAGTAACTGATTTTAATGAAAGGTAGATTACTGTTAGCAGCTCAGCCATATCACTCTTAGGTCATTTCAGAACTCGCGAGCATTTGCCATCTGGTCTTGGTGGCTGCTGTTTCTTTAACTGACCAGTTTGTTCCAATATCTCCTCTTTACACCCCAATCCATTATCTTTATTTCATGAACAGAGCAGCCCTAACACCCTGCTGAAAACTGATGCAAAGAAATCAGATATTGTCTCTCAGTATTGTCCTGACCATCCTCATTTGCTTCCTTTCCCCTGCTGATCCAAGGCATCCTTCATTTCTCTCACAGGCTTTCTGATTCTGATGGACTGAAATAATTCCCTGGTATTTGGTTTATACAGGAGTGGCGCAAGGGTTTTTGGTGCCCTAGGCGCCCGGCCATTTGACCACCCCACGCGCCGGTCCCGCGGCTCCAGTGAACCTGCTGCAGGCTTGCCTGCGGATGCTCCACTGGAGCCGCGGGATCAGCGGACTCTCTGCAGGCACGCCTGCGGGAGGTCCACTGCAGCCTTCTGCCACCCTCCCGGCAAAATGACACCCCCCCCATAATCCTGGCACCCCACTCCAGTCCTTTGTTCTCGAGATGGGGGATATTTGCTCAGCTTCCCTGCTGAGGTGTGGGGGAATCCATCTGCCTCTGGATCGTTGGTTGTTAGATGTCAGTGTCCGGGTGTGACACTCTGTTCCTCAAAGCAGCACCCTGGAACTACCCTATTCACCACTGTGATATGACTATGATAGGTTGTGTGCTACTTAGTACATGGATCATAAGTCATACTTATGCCTTGCGAGGCACCGTTCTAAAAGTCTTCATCTGTTGAAAAATAATATCCTGTTGGATTGTCTGTGCTCTCATTGTATGGAAAGTTATGAAGTGTTGCTGTATGTGTCTCTGCAATATGTTGTGAGGTTGAAAAAACTCACAACCAGCCTTTCAGGTATAACAAAGGAGTAGCCATCAATAGCCAAACAGCTTTTATGGCTCATCACTCACAATCCTCTATCCCAGAGATTTCTCGGAAAAGGCACATACGCCATAGGGGAGGACTAACCCACATACAGCAAAGATCTTCCTAGCAAGCTGGAAGGAAGCATAAAAGAGAGACAGTGACATCCTCCCTTGGCCTCTCTCAACACTTAGCAGCACAGCTGAAAGACAAGGCTTTGAACTGGGGAAGGGTTGTGATGGTCCCAGATGGGAAGGCAGTCCCAGCCTGTGTACTGAGGAACTGTAACCTGCTTTTATCATCTGTCAGGGTGAGAAAAGCTGTTTGATTCAACTCTTGCTTAGACTAAAAGTTTAGGATTTTGAATGTGTGTTTACTTTTTATGTTCTTAAGGTAACTATCTCTGACCTTCATGCTTACCACTTACAATCAATCTTTCTCTAGTTAACAACCTTATTTTAATGTTTTATCACGACCAGTAAGTTTGTCTAAAGTGCTTGGGAAACTGCTCAGGTTACAAAGGCTGGTGCATGTCCACTTTCCTTTGACGAAGTGGCGAACTAGGTAATGAACTTACAGTGACCAGGCTTCTGACCAGCGCAAGACGGTACAGTCCTGGTGTGCAAGACTGCAGACCTGGGAGGAATTGGTTGGAGCCTCCCTATTGATGGTTCATGAGTGGCAGGGAGATCATTCATGTAACACTGCTGCGTGTGTCCCTGCCTGTGCATGGCTGTGTAAGTGCAGTGCCTGCTAGAGGCTTGGAGCATCACATCAGCATCACAATGTGAGAGGCAGCCCCAGTTGGAGGGTTTGGAGGGCTCAGGGGTCCCACAGTCCAGGTTGCACCCCAGGGACCTGTCACAAAGGGTAACGGTTTCCCATTGTCTTCTAGGATTCTCCATTAATATGGGGTTGGCCTCAGTCAGTCCTTTTCCAATGACCTATTCAGTCTCAAGATATCCAGATCACATTCACACCTATGTCTCTTAGCTTGTCCTGAGAGAAAACAGTCCTTTCTCACCCACTGGGTAACA
Organism: Gopherus flavomarginatus; assembly: GCF_025201925.1. Taxonomy (NCBI): domain Eukaryota; kingdom Metazoa; phylum Chordata; order Testudines; family Testudinidae; genus Gopherus; species Gopherus flavomarginatus. Next base: position 7,994,188 of record NC_066628.1, on the reverse strand, counting down.
CTGCAGGATATAGGGGAAACTGAGGCACACATCAGATTCATAAAAGTATTACAGAAAATTCCCACTTAGTCACAGGGGGAACCTGGCCCAACATGCTGGCTTTTGTGGATCCCCTTCTCAGATGTCTCTCTCTCTCCCCATGCACTGCATAAGGAGCCCAGGCACCTAACACCAGCTTTGTGGATCACAAGGCTGTTCCATTGCTGTTCCAAACACCTAAATATTAGGCCTTGCAACATCTAAGTCCCTTTCTGGATCTGGGCCACAGCTCCCAGTTCTGTGGAGAGCTGGCCATGTTGGATGTTAGAGGGTAAAGGCTGGAGAAGGGATTTTGTAGGCATGGCTAATATCATTCAGAGAGGTGCTGTTTCTACACCAATGGAAAATCTCTGTTGCTGCAGGCTGCATCTACATAAAGGAGTTGTGCCGGCATAGACTGTAACATAGACACAGTCTGAGGGAGAGCAATGTACAGTGCTCACATGCACCATGGTCCCCTGTACAGCATCCTCACCGAGAGAAGATAGAGTGACTGGCTGGAGCCAAGAAGAGTCCAAGCTGCAGGAACTGGCTGACATGAGGATGAGACGTGTCTCCTTGTCCCTAATGACAATTCCCAACTCATCGCACAGCAGGAGGCAGCTGGTAGAAGGGAAATGGCTGGTTGCTGTTAGGGCAGCACTTTCTTGGGAACAAGGATATGAAATTAAACCTGTTATTCCTGGTTCACACTGGGGTGCACAGGAGAATAGGGCCAAGTAAATTGGATGCAGCTGCCAAGTGGCCTATATCATCTGATAAGTCTGCAGCAGCTGTTCCCTGCAGAGCGGGATGGGGGGGACACATCCTGACAGGGCTGGGCTGCTGTGGGTGGGGGCGGTTCTTCACAGGCCCATGGGTGGGTGGTGCCTTTGGGCGGAGACAGCACAGAGCTGCTCACTCCAGGGCATGCAGAGAGGCACTGAGCTTGGGGGAAGCCCATGGGGCCTGGCAGCTCCCAGGGACATATGGAGCCTGAGGAGACACTGAGCCCATAGATGGACAGTAAGGACTGATCAGCCCCAACCTAACCATCTCTTCATTCAGGCCCTGAGCCTGGACAGAGCCTCACCCCAGAGAGACAGATTCAGGGTCCTGCATGTCTCTGACTCTCCCCAAGATACAGAGCGATTTGTCTTCATGTAGCTGGGACAGGGCTGATGGGGGGTACCACTTCTGCCTGCACATCCTGGGGGGGGGGAGCTCTCTGCTCCAGGGCAAGGAGGGGAGACAGCTGGGCTCACTGGCCCCCAGGGCCAGGGTAGGACAGCCGCTGGGCAGGGCCCATCAGTAACTGGGGGCTGCACGTGGCTCAGGCTCAGGGCTTGTTTGGGGCCACCAGGGTTTTTATCCCCAGGGGGAGGGGTTTGTGCAGAGGGGGATCCCTGAGGTGAGATTCCCTTTGGGGAAGGAGCCCCCCAAACTCTCTCATGCCTGGGGCATCTGCACAGAGAGACTGGAAACCTCCCCGCCCCCATCACATCTTCTCAGGATCTGGGAGATGGGAACTTCCCTCCCCACTTACTGCTCCTGCTGCTTCTTCCAGTCTCTTCTCCATCTCTCGCTTCCTCCCTCCATCCTCCGGCTGGGAGTTTCAGTCGTTGGCCCGGGGTATTTGCTCTCCCGGGGCTGGTTCGACTCAGGCAGGTGCTCAGGGGAGCAGAGCCTGGGTGCGGGGGGAGGGCTAGGGAGGGCAGCAGCTCTGGGACAGTAGCAGAGCTGGGGCGAGGAGGAGCTGTTGATGGAGTCACTTTCCTGCCTGGCCCCGGCCCTTCCCCTGGGTCTGTCCCCTCAGCTGCAGACTCTGGCTCAGGAGCTGGTGTCGGCAGAGCTTGGGGCTGCCCCAGAGGCTGGTTCCAGACACCATACAAAGTCATTCCCTGCCCCCCCCACCAGGGAGTTTTAATGGCCAACTCTTGAGTTTTCATGAAAGCTCTAGGTGGCTCAGGGCTGGTGCTCAAGGCTACTGCTGGGGGTGAAGGGGGAGGTGGCAGGGTCTGATCACTGCTGCGCTGGTCAGAGCAGCAGCAGCCCAGAGAGGGGGACCCTCCCAGCCCCCCAGAGCAGGGACTGAGGGCAGGGCTGGGCCATGTCCACGGAATCTCTGGGGCTGAGCTAATGGGCTGAGTTCCGATCAATCCCATGATCCCCTCCCCCAACCCCAGTGGCCTCCACAACAGGGAACAGACGCAGGAGGGGAAGCAAATAGCCCAGATGGGGCCATGACCCTGCTGCTCAGTGCAGACAGACACTCCCAACCAGAGACCCCCTGCAACATCCCCCTCTGCTCAGCACCCTGCCCCTGCCCCCTCCATCAAGCACCTCGTGCCCCTGGTCCCTCTGCACAGTGCAACCTGCTCCCTCTGCACAGCATCCCCTGCCCCTTCCCCCAGCACTACTGCCCCCCCTGCCAAGCAGCCGTTAGTCACGGCAAGAGCCCTCCCCCACAGACCAATAAGATGATTCCCATGGGAGCCCTCCCACACACACACTCATGCACAAACACACACACCTATGTACATGCACACGCACACACACAGACTCCACCTTAAAAAAAAGTCAGAATTTTGTTTTTGGTATTTGCAAAATTCCTTGTCAGTTTCCATACAGGGGACACGTCTACATATGTCCTCAGAGCTGTTCATATGTTTGTCTGATCTGCTGTTCTTGTTGCCTAAATCTGGTTCATGTCACCCACTGTGAACATTGTTTCATTCAAATTAATTATTTACTTTTCAATGTGTTATTTTTGTTGCTCTTATAAAGTTTCTTCTGTCATTTAGTATCTTTAATATTGAAGTTTTGGTTTTTTGTAATAGCACAAGTATATTCCTTGTGATCCTATTATTTCAGTGCTGACTGATTTCCCGGGTTGCCCATCTTGTGGTCCAGGGCAAGTAATTTGTGATAGAAGGGGGTCCCCGTCACATATTGCTACTCGCACGTGTTCCATGGGTAGCTATTTGAAATGGGTGTGTTGGTGTCACTAGGTATAAATCTAGGTAGCTCGGGAGGGTGGAAGATCACGAGTGCCAATGAAGTCCTCCTGCTCAGGCCTCAATGAACCAATGTTCCTCCATGTTAAACACTTTGTGTAACCTAGTGTAACCTAATGTACTAATAGCTGCAAAAATGTAGCGTTAGCAGTTAGTTTTTGGTTGTAACAGCTAGTTCTCTGCTGTAATACATAGAAGCTAGGCTAAAGCACACTCAAGGCCGTTTTAAGATACTGTATACATGTCTCAGCAGCGGAGAGGGGGGGAGGAAGGGGGAAGACAAAAGATTGAATGAGAAAAGATACTGCAGCTGGATGGGAAAGGAGGGGGGAGTGAGACATCAGCTAGTCAGCAAGAAAAAGTTTTGTAGTAAAATGGGATATAAAAGGAAGAAACTGCTTGTTTTAGGTGTGCAGGATTTGAGATTGTTTCTCCCTTGCACCTTATTTGAGCTCAAATAAACTTGGTTGCTGGCTTCTCCACCCTGGTGTGTTCATTGGCGCTAAGCACTCTGGGCAACGAACCGCTGTTGCTTGCCTCTGGCACCCTCAGTGCCTGCAACAGTTCTTGGCGTCCCTGGGTGGGCTGAGGCGAAAATTAGCCTTGCCTGGATCCCTCCTGGTGGCCAACAGATCGCGGTGACGACCGACGCCCAGTGCACACCGGTGACTTCACCGGGGACCTCGGCCGACAAGCGGTGTGAGCGACTCTGGAGGGTACAACGGTGCAACGGGCTCAGATAGTGGAGAAGCAGTTGCAGGCGATGGAGTGGAACCGGACCCTGGCGATGGTGAGGAACCGGTCCCTTGGATAAGGTAGGAACAGTCCGGTTGTCTGGACTCTCTCTGTTAGGACCTGGGGATGCCCAGCGTCTACCTGTGACACGGTGCAGGTACAGAGCAAGGTGGGGAAAGCACGGTGTACCCCCCTAGAATCCATTCTAGAAAATTGGAAGGTGTTTGGATCGGATCCGATGACCAAAAGTAGGTTACAAAGGTTTTGTACAGTAGACTGGCCTCAGTACTAATTAGAGGCTCAGGAAAGGTGGCCACCTGGAGGATCAGTAAATTACAGTATGAGCCTCCAATTACTCCTGTTTTGTCAGTGAAAAGGTAGTTTCTGAAACTGTTTGTATGAAAAGCTCTGGTTAAAAAAAAAGAAAAAAAGAAAAAAAAAACAAATAAACCCCGTAGCTCCTGTTCTTCCCCCTGTCTGGCGGAGAGCAAGGATCCAAAAGCAGGTTAGGGATAGTTCAGGGACAGAGGAGGGACCTATCTAGGAAGGGGAGACCCTATGTCCTAGTGCACTCTCTCCCTGTTGTGGCTGCAAAAAAAAAAAGGGGCCAGTTGAGTGACTGTTACCGGAAGATGCTCAGAGTACCCTGTGAAGCAAAAGCTTGTGACCAGGACTACTCTAAAGCAAGCCCGGTAACTAGTGGTTCTTTAGGAGGTCCGACCCATGGTGGGCTGACTCGGCCTGGCATCGTCCGGTGAGGAAGCTACCTGGGTCTAGGAGTGTGTGTACCCAACTTCCCTTCCCCTTTCCTTTCCGTGTGGGCTACTGACAGTCTGATCATATCACTGGACGCAATCAGAGTAAGCGGCGCCATCTCCCAGAGACTAGCCGACGCTCTTTGCTGAAGGGAGGTGTAGGAGGGTCGTGGCCATCCTTGTTAGCCTCTCCTGTGTGAGTACCCTGTAGGGAAAAATCCGTAGTTTATGAGCCGCTAGTGCGGACAGGGCACCCTCCCTGTGTAAATGGAAAATGGCGGGGGGGGGGGGCAGTCTAAACATTGCATCTCACCTCCTAAGTGTACCCCCGCATATTACATGTACGTACATTATGGTTCATCAACCTGCAGATATTTAGAGAACTGGAATATTTACACGCGTGAAAATCCATCTAAACAATGCCCACTAGAAGGTACTTCAATCTAGATAAGATCATACATCTAAGAGGAGCGTTTAATTACCAAAAAGCCCTAACACAGTGTGAGCAAATTTGTCTATAGAGGAAAGGAATGGGTTAATTTGAAATTCATCTTGGCCCAGGGATAAAAAGAAAGTTGCTCTGCATTCAAGGTCAAGAATCAACGTAGACTATGCTTAGTACAAAGAAAAACAGCTTTCAGCCCCAGCTGGCTGTGGAAAAAGGAAAATTGACAGAGGCGAACCAAAGGCAATATAAGTTACAGAACTAAGATTACATTTGCAAAGCTTAACTGTCCAGTAAGATCCAACAGTGCGCCTTTGTGACCCCGGAGCCAGTGTGGCTTGGTGACACCGAAGAAGCCACAGGCAGCTGACCTGGACTGGAATCTCTGAAAGAGACACCGCAGGAGATTCCAGGGTGTAAGAGAACAGCCCTCCCAAGAGCGGAAGCATGTTGGAAATTCTGGACAAGCTGTTTACAGGATAATCTCTCATCCACCTCTCCCCCTTCTCTGAACATTATACACAGAAGTGGCCAGTCTGGACGTACGTTTGTGAGTATGAAAGGAGTTTAGGGCTTGGGGCATTAATGTTTTTCCTGAGTGATGTGGGAGCGTTCCCAATACTCTCCATTGTCATTCTATTATTTTATTAATGAAGCTTTAAAATTCAGTTATATGGTGTGTTTTCTTTATCTTCCCCCAACGATCCTGTAGTGTCAGCCTGATCACTTGACACGAGGGATAGATTGGTAACAGAAATTTGTCTCAGTTTGGTGAGCAATTATAAAGGGGGAAACCCTGCAGAATTTAAACCATCTATTTGTTTTACCCTTGTTATTTTATGTTTGCTTTGCTTGGTACTGTTGGTGTTATATGTTGAGAACTGCATAATTAAAAGTGAGCCCTAATAGGATAAGGAAACGCTATCTGGTTCTGGTTCTGTTTTGTTTAACCGGTTACTGTTGTTTTTCTGCTCTGTTCATTTGGGCGTTAGGAGTGTGGGCAGAACTGAACCTCTCGTTTGTAATTCCTCAGAGTGGAAGCCATGCGTGCGAGGAAGCTCTGAGGTCGAATTGAGATCCTTCTGTCCCGTCCCCTGTAGCGGTCAGTGTATAGAAGTGGGAAAACCTGGCTTAGACTGTAATTCCCTCTGCTCTCTGTGTAATTCTCTTTTCTGTTTAAGTGTCAGCAGACGGATGGGTCTCTGGGTAAATCCTCTAAAGGGGTTTGGATTATATGTTAAGTAAATGGCCTTTGCCCAATGGGCCATGTGTTTTTATCCAGGTGGCAAGCCTCACGAGGGAGGACTCGGGTAGTCTTGTGAGTAACAATGTTTAAGGAAAGAGACCAGGAGGGGTGGGGGCTAGTTGAGAAGCCCACCCTCCTAGCTAAATTTGCAGTGGAACAAGTTGGTGCCCATGGAAGGGACAGTTCAGCGAGAAAGCAGGATCGGGCCCAGGCAGGCAGGCAACAGAGAGATTGGAAAACGGGTTGGAAATACTGTGAGGGTGTAGTGGAAGGAAGGAGTCAGTAAATGAAAGCATGGGGATTTCAAATACCCAGGACTTACTTGGAATGGTGATTTAAGTTGATAAAAGTGGCTGTTGGGAGACAAGCAAGTGATTTAAGGGAGAGTGAAAAGTTAACTCTGTAGTTGCTGGAGGGAACAGCAGTTGAAATTTGTAAAAATGCTAAAGAAGAAAGCTCGTGGTGTCTGTGAAATGTTTGTAAATAAATTCAGGCAAAAAAAAATTATTAGACTGCAATCATTTGATTTGGCTATGAATAACTTAGTTGAATTAGCTGAAAAATGTATACAGTGCTATGTAATTGAAAATCTGGGCTGCCTATGAAACTAATACAAGAAACTATGGGGTAATTCCTCTGTTTTGCCTGAAATCAACAAGGGTATTTGTATATTTTAAGTGACTGCCCAGAAGGGGTAGACCTCTGTTTTTTTGTCTTTCAGATAATCAGAGAAAATTGATGCCAGCTGATGTGACACTGAGCAGATCAAGAGTGACTACACGGCTCTGGGAGTACGGGTTAAGGAGTTTGGAGCGCAGGTGGTATTCTCTTCTATTCTTCCTGTCGACGGTAGGGGCCCGGGCAGAGACAGATGCATCGTGGAGGTGAATGCCTGGCTGCGAAGATGGTGTCGCCAGGAGGGCTTTGGCTTCCTCGACCATGGGATGCTGTTTGAGGAAGGACTGCTAGGCACAGATGGCGTTCACCTTTCGAGGAGGGGAAAGGCCTTATTTGCGAACAGACTGGCTAACCTAGTAAGGAGGGCTTTAAACTAGGTTCGACAGGGACAGGTGAGCAAACCCCACAGGTAAGTGGGGAACAAGACCTGGGAGATGGGTTGGAAACAGGAGGGAACACGGGCTATAATGGCAGTGAGGAAGGAGGGTCAGGGCAAAGCTGGGAGGCAAGATCAAACCAGTATCTTAGATGCCTATATACAAATGCAAGAAGTATAGGTAATAAGCAGGAAGAACTGGAAGTGCTAATAAATAAATACAACTATGACATTGTTGGCATTACTGAAACTTGGTGGGATAATACACACGACTGGAATGTTGGTGTGGATGGGTATAGTTTGCTCAGGAAGGATAGACAGGGGAAAAAGGGAGGAGGTGTTGCCTTATATATTAAAAATGTACACACTTGGACTGAGGTGGAGATGGACATAGGAGATGGAAGTGTTGAGAGTCTCTGGGTTAAGCTAAAAGGGGTAAAAAACACGGGTGATGTCGTGCTGGGAGTCTACTACAGGCCACCTAATCAGGTGGAAGAGGTGGATGAGGCTTTTTTCAAACAACTAACAAAATCATCCAAAGCCCAAGATTTGGTGGTGATGGGGGACTTCAACTATCCAGAAATATGTTGGGAAAATAACACTGTGGGGCACAGACTATCCAATAAGTTCCTGGACTGCATTGCAGACAACTTTTTATTTCAGAAAGTTGAAAAAGCTACTGGGGGGAAGCTATTCTAGACTTGATTTTAACAAATAGGGAGGAACTCGTTGAGAATTTGAAAGTAGAAGGAAGCTTGGGTGAAAGTGATCATGAAATCATAGAGTTTGCAATTCTAAGGAAGGGTAGAAGGGAGTACAGCAAAATAGAGACAATGGATTTCAGGAACGCGGATTTTGGTAAGCTCAGAGAGCTGATAGGTAAGGTCCCATGGGAATCAAGACTGAGGGGAAAAAACAACTGAGGAGAGTTGGCAGTTTTTCAAAGGGACGCTATTAAGGGCCCAAAAGCAAGCTATTCCGATGTATGGGAAGGTAGAAAATGTGGCAAAAGACCACCTTGGCTTAACCACGAGATCTTGCATGACCTACAAAATAAAAAGGCGTCATATAAAAAACGGAAACTAGGTCAGATTACAAAGGACGAATATAGGCAAATAACACAGGAATGCAGAGGCAAGATTAGAAAGGCAAAGGCACAAAATGAGCTCAAACTAGCTATGGGAATAAAGGGAAACAAGAAGACTTTTTATCAATACATTAGAAGCAAGAGAAAGACCAAGGACAGGGTAGGCCCACTGCTTAGTGAGGAGGGGGAAACAGTAACGGGAGACTTGGAAATGGCAGAGATGCTTAATGACTTCTTTGTTTTGGTCTTCACTGAGAAGTCTGAAGGCATGTCTAATATAGTGAATGCTTACGGGAAGAGGGTAGTTTTAGAAGATAAAATAAAAAAAGAGCAAGTAAAAAATCACTTAGAAAAGTTAGATGCCTGCAAGTCACCAGGGCCTGATGAAATGCATCCTCAAATACTCAAGGAATTAATAGAGGAGGTATCTGAGCCTCTAGCTATTATCTTTGGGAAATCATGGGAGACGGGGGAGATTCCAGAAGACTGGAAGGGGGCAAATATAGTGCCCATCTATAAAAAGGGAAATAAAAACAACCCAGGAAACTACAGACCAGTTAGTTTAACTTCTGTGCCAGGGAAGATAATGGAGCAGATAATTAAAGAAATCATCTGCAAACACTTGGAAGGTGGTAAGGTGATAGGGAATAGCCAGCATGGATTTGTAAAGAAAAAATCGTGTCAAACTAATCTGATAGCATTATTCGATAGGATAACGAGCCTTGTGGATAAGGGAGAAGCGGTGGATGTGATATACCTAGACTTTAGTAAGGCATTTGATATGGTTTCGCATGATATTCTTATAGATAAACTAGGAAAGTACAATTTAGATGGGGCTACTATAAGGTGGGTGCATAACTGGCTGGATAACCGTACTCAGAGAGTAGTTATTAATGGCTCCCAATCCTGCTGGAAAGATATAACAAGTGGGGTTCCGCAGGGGTCTGTTTTGGGACCGGCTCTGTTCAATATCTTCATCAACGATTTAGATGTTGGCATAGAAAGTACGCTTATTAAGTTTGCAGACGATACCAAACTGGGAGGGATTGCAACTGCTTTGGAGGATAGGGTCAAAATTCAAAATGATCTGGACAAATTGGAGAAATGGTCTGAGGTAAACAGGATGAAGTTCAATAAAGATAAATGCAAAGTGCTCCACTTAGGAAGGAACAATCAGTTTCACACATACAGAATGGGAAGAGACTGTCTAGGAAGGAGTATGGCAGAAAGAGATCTAGGGGTCATAGTGGACAACAAGCTTAATATGAGTCAATAGTGTGATACTGTTGCAAAAAAAGCGAACGTGATTCTGGGATGCAACAACAGGTGTGTTGTAAACAAGACACGAGAAGTCATTCTTCCACTTTACTCTGCGCTGGTTAGGCCTCAACTGGAGTATTGTGTCCAGTTCTGGGCACTGCATTTCAAGAAAGATGTGGGGAAATTGGAGAGGGTCCAGAGAAGAGCAACAAGAATGATTCAAGGTCTTGAGAACATGACCTATGAAGGAAGGCTGAAGGAATTGGGTTTATTTAGTTTGGAAAAGAGAAGACTGAGAGGGGACATGATAGCAGTTTTCAGGTATCTAAAAGGATGTCATCAGGAGGAAGGAGAAAACTTGTTCACCTTAGACTCCAATGATAGAACAAGAAGCAATGGGCTTAAACTGCAGCAAGGGAGATTTAGGGTGGACATTAGGAAAAAGTTCCTAACTGTCAGGATAGTTAAACACTGGAATAGATTGTCTAGGGAAGTTGTGGAATCTCCATCTCTGGAGATATTTAAGAGTAGGTTAGATAAATGTCTATTAGGGATGGTCTAGACAGTATTTGGTCCTGCCATGAGGGCAGGGGACTGGACTCGATGACCTCTCGAGGTCCCTTCCAGTCCTAGAGTCTGTCAGTCTATGAGTCTATGAACAGCATTCAACGTACCATGCATTTACTGGCACAATAGAAATTATGTTTTGTGTTCTATGTTCTGTCTTGTGGTGTTTGTCTTGTGGCCAGAATTTTTGTGTTTAATATTTTTATAAAATAGTCTAGTTTAAAATCAAACAAAAAGGTTAAATTAAAATGCAGATACTTGTTTTGTTCAACTTGGAATACAAAGTGTTTGAATAAATCAGGAGAATGTGATACACTAAAGTTTAATGCATTTCCTTAAGTAAAGAAAAGAAACTTCATTGGCCAAGTTGTTAATTGCAAAAATTGTTGTTAAAATTTGCATACCAACATTCTTTGAAAGCAAAGACATGAAAAATTAACCCACTCCCCATATTGTACATGGGATCCTTCTGGCTACCTCAGATTTCTAGCCAGAGGGCTGGGGATGGTGGGAAGCTATTGGACTAGAGGTTGTATTAAGTGAACTCCTCAAAGTGGGTGTGCTTGTCCTGGCTTGTTGCTCCAAAGTTCTGTAATAAGGTTATTTTAGTGGAAGGGTATATATGGCATACATTAAATAATAAGACTATTGGACTGTATAATGACAATGTGTATGTCTTCATTGTTGGAAAAAGGTGTATAAGTGAAAAGTGGAAGTTTCCTTTGTAGGTTAAAAGAAGCCAAAAACGGGAAAAGGACAAAGAACAGAATGAGTTAACTGGAAAAAAAAGAATTAGCTAGCAAGCTCAGGCTATAGATAAGACATTGACTCCACTCAAGGACACTGCTCACAGTTAAGACTTGGCTAACAGCTAGGAAAAGGAGGGCTTGAATTTGCCTACGCAGCTATAAGGTTTGCAAAACACTGCCAGGCACTAACGAAATGTTAGGTTTCTTTTCTCACAGGTAAAGAAGCGCTACCCAAAGACCCTAGCAGCCCTGCCACTCCTTGGAATCAGGAAACTGGATTGATGTAAAGGTCTACCAATGAAAGACTGCTCTGGCTCCACGCTGGAAAGGCCCTTATTAAGTCCTGGTGACTACCAACATCGCTATGTAGGGCCAAAGACTGACTGCCTGTACCCATGATTTTCACTGCAAAAAGACCCCTCCACATCTGGAGAATTCTCCTACTGAAGATTAGCCTATTTCTCCTTCTAGCTCCACTGTGCCTTCTGGACAGCAGGGAAAAAGTACAAGGTGAAGTGCTAGTAACCTCTCCTTTGTCCACTGACAGATCTACTGTGCCTTTGAATTTTTCTGGAAAAAACAAAACCATTACAGAGTGATGTGCTAGTAACCTCTCCCCTGTAGGATGCTGCACCATGACTGTTTTGGGAAAGAAGAAGGAACACTCGCTCCACTGAAATTGCCAAAGTCCAGGAATTCCTGACTAGAAAGGACATTAAGAACCGACCCTGGTGAAGAAACAAAAAATTATACCCTGGCGGGAGGACATTTGTGGGACCCATGCTTGGGAATGTGGTATTGATTGGATTTTGGGGTTTATTCTACAGGCTGCACCCTGTGTTTTGGATAAATCCTTCAGCATGTATTGCTCTCTTTAATTGGATTTTAAATAACAAGTACCCGAAGAGTTTGTTCTGCCACTAGAAATTTTACCCGTATTGAAATCATTCCAGTGACTAATAATGTAACCCCCTCCTATGCTATTAATGTTAATGCCTTTTGACAGTACCTGAGAATAGTTAAATAACAGGTGTATTATAGTACTACACCAAGGAAAGATGGTATTGAATATAACTGAGGCTGGGAAGACATTGCAGTGGGATCTAGCATGTGTAGGAATTCAGGATTTCCTGAATGACCAGCTGATGGCCATTCGGAGTGATCTTGAGAACCAGACTTGGCCCACTGCCCTTACAGACGCCTCAGGAATACCATCTGATCTGTGACTATGAAGACATACTTGGACACTTTCTGGGTGGAAGTGTGGCTTCACAGGGTGGGGTGTGCGCCCTTATAGGGGATGAATGCTGTTCTTATGTCCCAGAAAACACACAGGATATTAACAAGCACATCCTGTCAGTCAAACAGGCTTTTGAACGTGGAAAGCCCAGGAAAGGGAACCCACTATTTCTGATTCCCTCTGGGGCTGGTTACTCTACCTGGGGAAACTAGGGGAAGGCATTGTTCGCCTCCTGCTCACTGGGGTGGTGTTGTGTATCGTTACTCTTCTCTTGCTTGCTTGCAGTAAAGCACTTCAGCTCCCTAGAGCTTAATCATACGTTATTCTTTGAATGTGAGAACACTCAGCCAACAGTTTCTTGAGTATTCTCAAAGGAGGGAGTTGTTGGTGTCACTGGGCATAAATCTAGGTAGCTCGGGAGGGTGGAAGATCACGAGTGCCGATGAAGCGCTCCTGCTCAGGCCTCAATGAACCAATGTTCCTCCATGTTAAACACTTTGTGTAACCTAGTGTAACCTAATGTACTAATAGCTGCAAAAATGTAGTGTTTGCAGTTAGTTTTTGGTTGTAACAGCCAGTTCTCTGCTGTAATACATAGAAGCTAGGCTAAAGCACGCTCAAGGCCGTTTTAAGATACTGTATACATGTCTCAGCAGGGGAGAGGGGGAGGAAGGGGGAAGACAAAAGATTGAATGAGAAAAGATACTGCAGCTGGATGGGAAAGGAGGGGGGAGTGAGACATCAGATAGTCAACAAGAAAAAGTTTTGTAGTAAACACCTGGGATATAAAAGGCAGAAACTGCTTGTTTTAGGTGTGCAGGATTTGAGATTGTTTCTCCCTTGCACCTTATTTGAGCTCAAATAAACTTGGTTGCTGGCTTCTCCACCCTGGTGTGTTCATTGGCGCTAAGCACTCTGGGCAATGAACCACTGTTGCTTGCCTCTGGCACCCTCAGTGCCTGCAACAGGTGGATGGCAGCCCCTCCTGTCACAATTTGCTACATCTGTCAAATGTCTATTTTATTTCTGGACACAAATGGAAACAAGATTTTTCTCATTTAAAAAATTATATTACATGAGAATGTGTTTTGTGCCCAAATTTAAAACCGATTTCACAGTTGTAGCTCATTGTGATGGGAGCACTTCCATCTAGCAGAGCTTCTGCCTTTGGCCTATGGGGAACTGTGGATGTAGTGAATTGCGATAGTGCAGGGAAAAACCCCAGCTGCGTGTCAGTAACTGCTACCAGCTGGGAATTGTGACAGGGAGCAGTTTGTAACAGGACCCCTGGCTCCACAGGAAAGGTCAGTATCTCCCTGGAGCAAGTGCTCTAAGTAAAGGTCTCAGGCCTGGGGCATCCCCAAGGGCCACCACAGGGCTCTAGCTCAGGGAGGTCAGGCAGGAGCCAGGGACCTGCCCCGAGTCTGGGAGACCAACAGCAGGAACAGCAAACCCCAAACCACACACAGCTAATGGAGAGCTAGAGTCACACACCATGGGGCAGGGACAGGAAAACACACAGGACGCTGGTGTAAATCAGGAATAACCCAGTAGAGTCACTGTGACCCCTAAATCCTTTCCACAGTCATTGCTTCCAGGATACAGCCCCCTCCCCCCGCATTCTGTTGGTATGGTCCACGTCGCTTGTTCCTAAATGAGGAACTTTCTACTTATCTCCATTAATAAACATTTGGGGGGGCAGGGGTTGCACTTCTGGAGGAATCTGAGCCCCCTTTCCCTGACCCCTGTACCTATGCCAGGACACACAGGAGCCCTGTCCCTCTGGGGTTATCTGAGTCTCTCTCAGTGCTTCTTATGCATGTGTTAGCGTCTGGGGCCCCAAACCCCCTGTTGTCCAGGAGGCCTTTTCTCTGCCTCCCGTATATTTACTGAGATGTGGGGGGCCCTGCCCTTCTAGGTGTTATCAATCCAATCCCCTCTCCCTGCTACCCCTCAAGTCAAGAGCTGGTGGGGCCAACCCTTCCTGGAGTGTCTGAGCCTCTCTCCAGTCCCCTCATGTGAGCTGGGATGTGAAGAGTCTTGCCCCTCTACAGAGATCAGAGCCCCTCTCTCTGCCCCCAGGTGAGCCAGCAGCTGGAGAATCCCTGGGAGCTAAGAACAGACATGCTGGGAACATGCATCAAGATCACACTGCTGAGGCCTGATCAACACTAGAAAATTCATATCCAGGGCTGGAATGAGCTCTCCCTGACATTTTTTGATGAGCTGGGGAAAGACTTGAGGAACAGACTGTGTTTTATATATGCCCACTATGCCTAGGTGCACAGCAGAGGGAACTACTCTGCCAAAATGATCACTTTTGGCTGGTGCAGGGTTACACAAAACTCTAGTATTGAATGCAGGGAAATGGAATGTCATTAGCCCTATTTCATTAGCAAAGGGCAGCAGAGCTGTGCTTAGCCTGCCCTGACAGAGGTGAGTTACCCTCAACTGAACCTAACTTGCTAAGTAGAGATGCCAAATCCCTGTGAAAAGGAGACAGGGTGAGTACAGGTGTTCCTGAGGGCATGGCTACACTTGCAAATATCGAGCGCTTTGAGTTAAACCAGCCTTCGGAGACCACCACTGTCCGCCACACTGACAGCTGCAAGTGCACTGGCGTGGCCACATTTACAGCAGTTGCAGTGGCATTGGGAGCGGTGCATTATGGGCTGCTATCCCACAGAGCAACTCTTCCCATTCTGGCGCTGTTGCTTGTGGGAAGGGGGCGGGTGGTGCAGGGCATTCTGGGTCTGGTCCCAATGCCTCATGATGCATCGCTTCACATCCCATCAATTTCTGTGCTTCCGTCCATTTTTGGGGCCATCTTTAAATGTTTTTTGTACTGCATGCTCTGTCTTCCCTTTTGGTCTATGGGAATGAAGCCGCAACTGCTGAGGAATATGCTGACGAGTCTTGCCAGCACTTCACGTTTGGCAGTCGAGTTACTCCTTAAGATCCAAACTGACAGTAAGGACTCTGACGATATCGACTCGAGTAATGCATACAACATGAGATTGCTTGTGGCATTTACGGACATGCTCAGCACTATGGGACGCTGCTTTTGGGCTCGGGAAACAAGCAGTGAGTGGTGGGATCAAATCGTCATGCATTCTTCCAGATTGCAATAGCAACTTGCTTCTCCACCATCAGGGTAGCTTTCAATCTCGTGTCCTTGTGCTACACGGTGGGGGCGAGCTCCTCACACAGTCCCATGAAGGTGGTTGTTTTCATCCGAAAGTTCTGCAGCCACTGCTCATCATCCAGACTTGCATGTCCATGTGATCCAAATGATAACTCTAGCCTGTGTTCTTACACATAGGTTGTTAAACCCTGGGAATTGCGGGGAGCAAATTTAATCGGAGCCTATATCCAGTACCACAGAAGCCGATACCAGTTTGTACTAACAGCTACAGATGATTTTCAAAAGAGGTAGAAGAATTACCAGTTAGAACTATGACAGCACATGAGGTGGAGAAGACATGGAAAATTATATATAAACATGCCTGTCCAGAGGCAGACACTGGGAGATCTAGGTTCTGAACTGAAATAATGAGGTTAACAGTTTACATTTCACTATATGGTCAATTACACAATCATGGCCGTGTGACAGGGGCTGTTAGCAGGTACAAACTGAGCCCTTTGGAAGCCAGCACCCTGGTCACTGAGAATATCCAGGGCACCGGGTGCAGTTAAAGGAGGAGGGACTGAGTAGTTTGGGTTTGGAAGGGCAGAGGGGATCACTTGCACCTGTAAGGAGCCTGATGAGGTCACTAGCTCAGAGCTGAGAAGAAAGCAGCAGTATAAAATTCTCAGTTGGAGCAGGAAGGGGCTCCTTGTAACTGCTGCTATGTTGTGATGCATCAGAAAAAGTCATAAAGATCCTTGGTGGAAGTTCCCTGGCAGATTGCAGGCTGCTTCATTCACAGAGAGGTCTGCCAGCCAGGGGTTCCAGGAACTGATGGGGGAGCCCATTCAGAGTTAGAAATTTAAAAAGGAACATTGCCTGCAATCTCTTTATGAGACTTCATGCTGTAAATTGTGAGGGACAACACATTATTGTGTCTTGTCAGATAGTAAAAACCATGTTGTATATTAACCTATTTGCCAGCATATTTCCCCATGTAATAAGACAATAAGATTGGATAAGGGAACACAGTAATTACACATAATTCAGTGAGAACTAGGGAAAGGAACACAGATATTGCAGAAGGAAATTTTATGGAAAAATTATCTATTTTTAGATTAATATTTCCCTCTGTTAAAAATTAGGAAAAACACAAAGCTTCAGGAGTCCATGTCACCTAGACAACAGTAGACTGGATAAAAAGCACAAAAGACTCCATTAAAAGATAATTTGAAGGTATTTATTTTGAAATAATCAAGGTACGTTTAGGGCACTCTGCCATGGATGGCATATTGTGAATAAATCTTCAAAACTGAATTATTACATTGAAAATGTACATAACGCATCAAGTTTAAAACAAAAAGGAGTCCTAGAAATGCTATGTGATGTGCCTCCCCTCAGACTCTGCTCAGCTAGATCATCAAGAAATTAGGTTCAAAGGCTAATTTCAAGGCATTAGATCAATCAGTCACTATTTTTACAGAGCTTTAGAGAAAGTGGTGGACAGAACCCAGAGAAATTGGGATGAATTTCCTGGAGAAACTTTCTTTTCTTTGTACTCTAAACCTCATCTGACAACAAAAATATCACCCTTTTGACTGATCTAGGGCCAAGAAGAAAGGTTTGCCAAAAAACTTCACCAAATTTCACATTATGAGTCATTAAGTGCCGGCGTCTTTAATACAGTTCAGTTAAGGTGGGATGATTGAGTAAAGGAATACAACCCCTTCTCTATTTCTTTATCAAACTAGATTTGTTGTGTCCTTAT
Source organism: Gopherus flavomarginatus (assembly GCF_025201925.1). NCBI lineage: Eukaryota > Metazoa > Chordata > Testudines > Testudinidae > Gopherus > Gopherus flavomarginatus. Next base: position 7,977,120 of record NC_066628.1, on the reverse strand, counting down.
AACACAAGAACACGAAGAGCCTGGCAGTACACTGAAATCAACAGTGGACACTGACAGTACATTGTCTGCAAATAATATCTAAAGAAAAA